>NW_020955476.1:495038-644319 GCF_003031625.1 Empidonax traillii
GTGGAAATACATCTCCTCCAGCCCTGCTGGCTGTTTCAGACTGCAAAGTGAGGTGGAAGGCTCCCTTCTGCATCCTGGCTCCACAACTTGTGTGCCAGCGGCCAGGCCACTGATGGTCTGGGAAGAGGGTCAGTGAAGGTGCATAGTGCTTCATGCAGGCAGGAGTCTCTCTTGTCTGTCTCTTTTCTACCATAACGGCACGGGCTCAAGGCCTTAATAAAGTCACAATCACCTGCTGAAGGTCTTAATTGACTCACTGCCTCTTGGAAAACACTTATGCATAGAGGAGAGCTGAGCAAGCTCTATCCAAAGCCCTCTGATGTGGTGTTTGAGGTGTCACCACAACCATGCTGGAAGCAAGCTCGCACACACATGTATTTGTGGGTGCATGGGAGAGCTCCCTCTTGCCCTGGTGTGAGCTGAGCATCCTGACCCTGTGCTCTGCTCTGCAATCCCCTCAGCCTCCCTCCCTGCCCAGAGTCCAGGAGAGCCAGGACACTGCACTCCGTTCCTGTGCCCAAGCTCTGCAAGGCAGAAATTGCTCAACACTGTTTTGACTCCAGTGGGGCAACTCATGACTGGCAGGAGAATGAGTCTCAATATCCCCTTAGCCCTGTGCATGTAGGCAAGGAAGTCATATGCCTGCATATATCACATCCTTGGTATTAGGAATGCATTTGCAGTAAAGCTGGAGGTGACT
Organism: Empidonax traillii; assembly: GCF_003031625.1. Taxonomy (NCBI): domain Eukaryota; kingdom Metazoa; phylum Chordata; class Aves; order Passeriformes; family Tyrannidae; genus Empidonax; species Empidonax traillii. The sequence continues at coordinate 495,739 of NW_020955476.1, forward strand.
GGAATTGGACTCCCAGGCTGCAAATGAATGTAACATGCAGGGACATCACTGAGTCCAGGGAGGAATGGATGGCACTGTTCACTGAAGGGCTTCAGAAATGCAATAAGTCAACTTTTAGTACACTGCAGTATTGTTTAACTGGCAATATTTCTCTGCAAATGGATAGAGCAGGCAGTTCTAGAGGCAATGGTGAGCCTGTAAATTGCTTGTATGTTTTTGCACAATGGCTCACTGCTCTTTTACGGGCAAAAATGTACTTTCTGTAGCTGCTCTCAGTCAGTGCTTCTCAGAGCTTTAACGTGGTAGTGTCTAGTGTCTGATTATTCCCACAGGTTAATCAGCCCTCCTCTCCCCTCAGTTTTTGTTCTAGAGTCCCTAAATACATTTTGGTTTTACTTTGGATCTATTCTTTGAGTTTGTTTGTTTGTTTTTTTTCTTTTCATTTCATTTTGCAGCATTGAGCACCATTGAAATAATCCTTTCCCATGTTGTTCCCGTGCTCTGTACTTTTTAAATTATTCCATGCAGCTTCATATTTGTTCAAACAGAAAGGCTTAAAATCCCCGGCAAGGGGTGTTGTTGTCAGGGGTAATCACCCTCCCACAGAGATGAGAAGTACAAGGTGTAAAACGAGTACCTCTGCTCCCAGAGGCAGTGTTAGCCAGCAACAGCCACGCTCCAGGAGCTGTCTTAGAGATATTGTGGAATGTCTTGTTTTTCCACATAAATCATTTAAATAAATTATCATGATGGCTGGAAACTGCTGGCTGATCCTAAAATGTCTTAAATGGAGACACAAAGATAAATCTTTTAAGCACTTACCATCATGACATGTTCCATTAGTCCATTATTATTTAATTACTGGCAAGGGACAGTGTCAGGGCGGGGAGCAGGGGGATTGCCAAAGGACTTTCTTCTTCAGACAGGAGGCAACCAGAGCATGGATTGAGGGGCAGGCTGAGGTCACTACAATTTCAGAAGGGTCTGAAGGATCCTAGCGTGTCTGCCCTGTCATGTAAGCCACCCAAGGTGGCTTTAACTAGCCTGCTAGGGCAAACTTGCCACCTTGCAGACTCCTGTGGAAGCTGTTTTTTCTGCTGCTTTGCCAGCTCCTCATGTCTCAGGAGATCTCCTGACCTTCTTCCCCCTTCACATCACAGGGTAGGTGTCAGCCTCATCTGCATGGGTGAGGCTTCATCTGGATCTGTCCCCTGAAGTGCATGGTGACTTCAGTCTACTTGGTCTTGAGATGCATGTTTTACTTTTTGTACTTTTTAACTTAATTTTTGCTTAATTTTTTTTTTTTAATGTATGGAAAAAAGATCTTCCTGCTTCTCATCCTTCATCTTGGAGATGGCAAAAAGGGTGTTGAAAGACACTGGGAAGGCTTGGACGCCACTAGTTCAAAAAAAGAGTAATAGGGCACAGGTAGGGAAGGAGATCTGCTGTGCTTTAGACAACCTCTTCAAGCTGGTTGCTGAGGGTAAAAGATCAAGCTATGGGCAACGTGGCAAAGTGACTGTGTTCAAAATGCTCCAAAGCCTGGGTTTTCCCTGTCTGTGGGCTCACATAGAACTCAATACTTGGCACACCTGGTTGTGACTCACAATTTATGACTGATAGAATTACACGGGAAGGCACATTCTGTGATTCATGGGCAAGGCTGCATCCACTGCGCTTACTCTTGCAAATCAGCCACAGGCAGTGCGTGATTGGAAGCGCTCCACAGCAGTGTGCATGGGCCCTACTGATGCTGCTCTAGAGCCACCTCTTCCAGACAGTTCACCATTCATGATCCCCACAGCACAGGAGAGGGTGGTACTGTCAGCTCTCCATCACCCACAACTACTTTATCTAGATTGTAGATTAGCTGCTGCACAGAGAGAGAAACAAAAAGCTTGTGAGGTGCCAGCTGGACTGGCTCAGGTACCTGTGGCACACCCTGCAGCAGGCTTTTCCCCTTTTCCCATTGCTGAAGTACTCCAGAACTGCACTCATGATCCTTAGCCTGGCTGAGGAAGGAGAAGGGCTAGCACACTGCAGACAGGGTCCTGGAGAGGAGGGTGGCCATGGGCTAGGGTGTGCTGGCATGTTGGAGCAACCATGGCAGATGTGAAGAGGCAATAACAGGTCTGAAGTAACTGCAGTTTTCATAGCAGTAAGGTCTGGTGAGGCACACTTTGAGCATCAAAAGTGTTTTGGAGGTAGAGAGTTTGGTATCTGGGGCCAAGGATGGATTAGTGCCCCCACCACTTGCTGTCAGTGATGGTAACAGTGTTAGGCCAGTCCAGAGTTCATCTGCAGACAGATTTCTGCTATACATCATGGCCATCTGTAACTCCTCTGGATCTGGCATCTCTTTTTCCTCACTTTTTTTTTCAATTCTTCAATACTTGCCCTACTGGGGAGAGATCTGGATTGGGCCAGGTTCAGAAGAAAAGAGAGGAGGGAAAATCTCTAAGATCATATAACTAATGGTCAGAGCTTCTTGTGCCAAACCGAGCCCCTGCCAGTAGCATTACAAGAAACTCCATGCACCTTTATAGGCTGCCATGGAGGAGACAAGTTTCTTATCACAGAGCCCTCTGTGTTGCAAGCTGGAAGCACACATCACCCCATGATTGTGGAGATGCCCTTGCATTACTAAAGATACATGTATACAGGCAGGGACAATTTTCTTGCCATGTAAGCCACAGGTAAGCTTCTGCATCCAAAACAGGTATGGTGACATGTCTAGGTCCACTACTGGGATAAGGAGGTGATGGAGCTGAAAGACTTATTTACATTAAAAAGTATGCAGATGGAAAGACTTTTGGAAGTAAGAACCACTCTTTCCTGGGAATTGCAGCAACTGATGAACCTATCAATACGTACACTCTCCTCCATGCTTGCAAAAGTCCTCCCCCTGCCCCTAACGTCTGAAAAGCTCTTCTATTACCTTTATGATCTGTATTATCTGCACTAATCAGTCTGTCATCCCTTCCTCTATTTGCATAAGGTTGGCAGATGGATGAAGGAAGGGAGTGAAAGATGCAGCTCATCGAGCACCCTGCCCTGCTGCAGGGCTGGGACCCTCGGGGAGCTTTGACACAGACTGAGGTGGAGGGCTCACAGGAACAGCCACACACTGCCCCTCAGCTGTGCTCTCCCCTCTGCAGCCTGACTGGCACCAGGGGCCCTGGATTAGTCCCTTGGATGCTGCTCACTGCCCCAAACATTGCATCCTGAGGTGCCACCCCTGCGTGACTTCATTGAAATAGTTTTTATTCTCTCATAATGGCAGTGTGAACGAGGTCACACTGGTCCCAAGTACTTTCCTGTTTGATGTGCAAAAAGAGACAGGAGAGCTTAGGAATATGCACTGAAAAATGGCGCCTCCGTGTATTTAAATGAAGTAGGGTGCATGAATTCATTATGATCTGAAAGCTCTTCAAACACTGCCTAAGTAGGTACAACTTCAGATGAGCCTCAAGACTAGTTGCTAATGCATATACTTGAGAAAGTTTCCTGTGTTTTTTGTTTTTTGTTTTTTGTTTTTTTTTTTTCTGTGCCTACTTACAGCCACAGAGCTCCAGAGTATCCCTGCAAAAGGAGGTACACTAAAAGAAGCCAAAAGCTGTAAAAATATTTTCAGTGTCATTTAACTCTCAGCTGTTGGTCTGAAATTCTCAGAACTTCCCTTCCACTATGTAGAGAGGATACAAACTCTGCCTTGGCATAGGCAGTAGTAGCAATAATGAAAACAATATTTTTTAGCAATGAGCAGACATTTTTGTATTGCACACAAAACAATACCATTTTTATAGTATAAAAATTTTAAAGCTTAAAAGGTTCACTGTGATCATAAGAGTGCTAGCATCATCTTCTATGGCTCCTTGGTTCTGTTTCTTGGGGTGTTTTTTTATTTTTTCCATCATTTAATAGAGAATTGTATCTTGCTATAATTTTAATAAGCTGCAAGCTACAATCCTGGCATTGCTACTTCCTCCAAGGAACTAGTACCAGACCCTCAGTCTGTCAGATATTTGTTTGTCTTAAGGTATGTAGGAAATTAGGAAAGAGCCCTGTAGCTGTGATTAAAACACCTCAGCCCCTTTGCTCAGCTGTATCTCTGTCTTTAGAAGTCTGTGCGTGGAGATAACTCATATGTTAAACTAATTTTTCATCCCTTGTAAGGAAGCCTTTTCATCTCCTGCACCATGCACAGGGGTTCCTCCTCATGCAGCAAAAACTGCAATAGTTGGGTGGATCTGCAAATGGTTTCAGTGTGGTTTAAGTGTGGTTTCAGTTTTCCAAACCTCCTGGCAGCTCTAAGGGTTTCAATTACATTAGTGGGACAAGCTGTCAGCAGCTTTAACTCTCAAACCCTCTCGGTGGGTGAAACTTTTCCCACCACAAAATGGCAGCACAAGGTACACTGGGAGGACAGCAAGCTACACACTATCATCACCTAGCTGGCACTGGGGCAGGTCCTGTCCTGTGTCCTGTGGTGGGACCTCCACTAAGGCTCTGGTTTGCCTCCTCCAGCCAGCCCTACTGCCATCACCAGCCTGAGGCACAGGATGCTTCGATTGGTCACAGCTGAGCAAGATAGAAAGTGCAACTGCCTATCCCTGATCCCTTGTGCAATTTCTCACCCTGAATGTCCAAGCCCCCAATTCCCCTCCCTTCACAGGACCAAGACCCTGGGAAGTGAAGTCCTTTCAAGTCCTGTTTTCAAGGGCAGCTCAGCTGACTGCACATCCCCAGATACAGGCGGAGCATATTTTAAAGACAGTCTTTCACTTCTGAGAGGAAAAGGTCATGAATATCAGTCGCTCTCAAATTCAAAAGTCTGCTTCATCCTAATCAGGGAGGTGAAATGTTGCTGACTGTTCTCTGCAGCCAGTGCTTTGCCCTGAGAATGTCAGAGATGCTCAGTGTTATCATAGACACCCCTACACGCCCAAACAAAAGGGGATTACCAGATGAGCAACAGCCCCCACTGCCTGGGACCAGGGCGCTTACTGTAAGTTGTGCTGAGTTGGACACCAGGCAAAGGCGTGCTCATGTCACAGTGCAGTGGAAATCACTGGAGCTGAAAGACCAAGAGATGGGGGAATAAGGGACATATCTCAGGCCCTGTCCCTACCCCTAATGTGAACAGTAAGTCACTGCTGCTATGTTGGCAGGAGCTGAACTGTCACCTTGGAACAATACAAATAGAATGAGAAAGAGCCAGAGAGCGACTGAACCGCCTTTCATCAGCAACCAAGGGTTGACAAAGACCTACCACTTGGGTGTTCCAAACAGTGGTAACTGGATCAACTTCAAGTTTAAACTTGCTGTTTTTCCAGTTGCTTCTCAAAGTTCAGTCTCTTCCTCCTGTGTTCTGAGGGTGTAGTTTTAGCTTTAGAAAGGACTTGAATGCCTTGGAAAGATAGGGGAAAGTTTAAAGATAATACCTAGTTGTGCAACTAGGATGGGACTCGGGAGACCCAGAAAAAGAGAATTAGAGAAAAGATGGCTGTTTTGTGCTCTCCTTCTTCCAACCACTATTACATTTGTCTTCACTGATGAAGTTGGGAGCCAAACATTGCCTCCATGGTCATGCTTCACCCTCCTTGGCAACCATTAACTGCCTCCTTTGAAGAGGATTTCCAACCAGGAGAATATAGCATACCCTGGGACTCCTACCTTCTAGACCTCAAAACACCACTAAATGGAACAGATGAAAATAAGGACACCAAAAAGGAAAAAGACTCTGCTTCCCTCCTGAGCAGGCATCATGAGACAAGCTGTAACTGAGAGCCAGCCTGTACCTGAGAGCCAGCCCCCCCAGCAGCGTGCACAGCAGGAAAGGGCAGTAGTGCTGCTGAGACCTGGGCAAGGCTGAGCGCTCAGATATGTACAGTGTCTATAGTGATCCAGAGGCAAACAGCATTTTGCTTTCATCACTTTCCAAGAGCATCCTTAGGGTAATGCTATTTCCCTACACAACCAGAAACTTGAGGGACATGAGGGATCCTAGGGCTCCACTGGGTGGCCCACAGCCCCAGGATGGACTGTATCATGTTTATGCCCCAGAAATAGGTAGAGACTGAAAATGGACCCAGCACTTACCAGGGGCACAGAGGCGTGAGGAAGAGATAAAGGTTCTCTAGCACATGTCCCCTCACACTGATAGGCTCTCCAAAATTGCAGCTGCACACCAGCATGTGACTGCTAAACACAGCCAGGTAACTCGGCATTTGCAGGGTTCTGGCAGAGGGTTTTTAAGAAGACAACTTCAGTTATTTCCTCAGGATAATCTTCACTTTCAGTTTTATCTGTCGTGAACTTTGGTTCCAAATCTGCATGGGTGTAACCACTTTCTTCCCTTCCTCTGGGAACAGGGAAGAAGTAAATCACAAGCCAGCATACGTGATCTTTCTGTACAAAGTTTTTTGTTAAACTTTGGAGATGTTCTTGAACTTCTTGCATTTTCCAGGCATTTAAAGGCACCATGAATTACAATGTAATTGAAAAATGGGCCTGTTTCATAGAAATGAAGTGTAACCAATAGCCCTGGTCTGCTGACTTAATAAAGAAGCTTAACAATATTATAACTATATTAATAGCAAGACCAGCTAGCCATTAGCAAGAGGAGTTCATTCATTGCATCTGTCTGACACTTTCCAGCTTGCTTTTTCATGGTAAATGAGTGCTGCTTGTGTTCATTTTCTATTCAGGTAATTTCCATTAGCCAGATAAACATATGGGTGAGAGATCCTACTTCTAAATAAGAGCTGTTAGCAAGATGATGACAGAAATAATATGAATCTATGACAGAGGAAAATACAAAGAGGAGAAGGAATGATAGGGAAAGCAGTCCTGATGCAGAAGATCAGAGGAGGAGGAGGAGGAACCTGAAGGCCTGATCCAGAGCAGTCCAGGTCCTTTTAACAACTCACCCCAAGCTAAAAGAGAGACTCGTTAATGGACAGAAGCACTCAAGGGCCTGGAACAGAGATAGACAGCTGAATTCACTGGAAGCTTGTTATGTTTAGCTTTATAGCAAGCTCCTAACTGAATCAATATTAGCCACATATATTCCCACTGGTCTTTCATTCTGCCTCACAATCTTGTTTTGAATAAACATCTCAGCATTTCAGAGACATGTCAGCTTGGATGTATTTCATTGACCAGTTGCACTTAATATAATCTGCTTGATATAACACTGTGAAGGATACATTCCATTTTCCTTATCACACCAGCAGATAAGGTGTACTCAACAGGTTAGCCAACCTACCCAAAAAATCTCTCTGCTGAAGACTAGGTATTACCAGCTCAGCAAAGACATCAGTTTTGTGCTAAAGAAGGGAAGACAGTTGATACAATCTTTTTGCGTTTCAGTAAAACTTTTGATAATGTTTCTCATAGTAGCCTTCTGGGAAACATCAGACTGGTGACCTATCACTAGTGGAGTTCCACAGGGCTCCATCTTAGACCCTTTGCTCTTCAATGTCTTCATAAATTACTTCAATGAAGGACTGAAAGGGATAATCAGCGAGTTTGCAGATGAGACAAACTGGGAGGAGCTGTTGATTCCCTAGAAAGCAGGGAGGCCCTGCAGAGAGGCCTCAGCAAATTACAGGACTGGGTAATCACCAACCATATGAAGTTCAAAAAAGGGAAGTGCTGGATTCTGCACCTGGGATGGGGCAACCCTGGATGTTTGTACAGACTGGGGAATGAGATGCTGGAAAGCAGTGCTGTGGAAAGGGCCCTGGAGGTCCTGGTTGATGGCAAGTTGAATGTGAGTCAGCAGTGCCCTGGCAGCCAGGAGGGCCAACGGGGAGGCATCAGGCAAAGCATCACCAGCTGATCAAGGGAGGGGACTGTCCTGCTCTGCTCTGCACTGGTGTGGCCTCACCTTGAATACTTTGTGCAGTTTTGGGCACCACAATGTAAGAAAGATATTAAGCTACTGGAGAGTGTCTAAAGGAGGGCAATGAAGATGGTGAAGGGCCTTGAGGGAAAGCCGTGTGAGGAGTGGCTGAGGGCACTTGGTCTGTTTAGCCTGGAGAAGAGGAGACTGAGGGGAGACCTCACTGTAGTCTTCAACTTCCTCGTAGGGGAAGATGGGAGGCAGACACTGATCTTTTCTCTGGGGTGACCAGTTGACAGGACCCAAGGGAATGGCCTGAGGTTGTGTCAGGGGAGGTTTAGGTTGGATATTAAAAAAAGGTTCTTCACCCAGAGGGTGATTAGGCACTGGAACAGGCTTCCCAGGGAAGTGGTGACAGCACCAAGACTGACAGAGTTTAAAAAGCATTTGGATGATACTCTGAGGCACATGGTATGACTCTTGGGGATGATTCTGTGCAGGGCTAAGGGTTGGACTCAGTGGTTCCTATGGGTCTCTTCCAACTTGGCATAATCTGCGACTCTGAAAGCTGCTCCAGTGTTAGGTGTTTCTTTCTGGGCTTCAGGACTTCATCGTGTCTCCTCTTGCTCCATTCACCTGTTCCATGGGTACCAACCAACCTTTGTACATAATCAGTCAGAACCATTGTTTCATTTGCCATAACTAATTTAAATTCAGTTTGAAGCTTGGTGCCTGTTTCAGACCCAAAGAATGACTTCTGTATTCAAAAGTTTACTTGTTTTTCCCAACTATTTCAGTTGCACTGATAGAACCAATTTTTACACCTCTTTGCCTTGCTTCTATCTGCCTGTAGTAGAACAGGGTGAAGTCTGGCAAAAGGCAGTTTTTAAGGGAAAGCTATTCAGCTTGTGATGTCTAAAAAGCAGATGTAACTAAACAAAGTGCAGCCTTCTTTCATGTCAAATACACACTAATCAGAATTTATTTTTTTCTACAAGCCTTCCTGGAAATGGATTATCTAAATCTTTTGTCTGCAAATCAGTATTCCCACTACCAAGCAATCTCTCCAGAGCCAACAAGCATCCACGCTTAATGCTCACCACAGTTGCTAAACTCTAGGCTGATATGGCTTTTGTACTGGTGATGAGGGCTGCCTGCACACTGCAAACAGGGTTTGTAAGTATTTGTGAAAACCCTTGAATGCTGCCGAGTTCATCCATGTTTCTGATCCATACAGTAATTACCTTCACATATATTTCTAAAAAATACTCTACTTCCTTCCCCTCCCCGAATTGTTGGAGAAATAGATTTTCATGACTGAAGCTCCACCTGTACAGAAGACCAAAGCAAAGGACGATGAAGCCCTGGCATGTTAAGGCTTCTGTGTACTACAGTTGCAGAAATAATGTTGAGTGGTTGATGGGCATGCTTGTGCATTAGAATACAAAAGCAATTTTAGAAAAAACCACTTCTGAATCAGTTCAATTTTCAGTTGTTCACTTTGTTCACTTTAAAATTGTTTTACTCTGGTTTTCTTTATTTTTACTCCTTTTTTTATTTTTGTAACAGTGTATTCAGATAACAAAATTAGACTCAGTCCAGTGGTAACAATAGGTTTTAAAGGTTTTAAAAAGTCACTGTTAAACAAAACCAACCAAACAAACAGATGATAGTGCTGATCATTTTGTAGGGCCAGTTGATTTTTTTCTTACAAATGCTTTGTAAAAAGGGGATGTTTCATTCACAGCATTTGGACCAGGTCTGCCATGGCATTTTCAAACTCCACTTATTCCCTGTGCAGCTGGCGTGCTGCATTCACCCTGTGGTAGCTGGCTGCACTGGCCTGGATGTAATCTTGTTTGCATAGTCAGTCACACACAAACCCAAGAATTACTCTACTGTATGAACAGCGTATTCATCACTTGCTACATCCCATTTTAAAGGTTTCATTCACCCAATCAAGAAACATGACACAATGTGACACAGCTGAACTGACACAAAATGAATTAATCCATTAGCTGAAACGTGGGTTACCTAAGTGGTTCAGGAAATCATGAATGGATAATTAATGATTAATTCTTAGAAAGAAAAAAGTAAAACCTTTACTTTAGTCTCAGGGAGTTTCTGACCAGTGTGCTTGTACAAATATGAACTAATTTAATAGTAAGAAGAGAAGGAAGAGACTAATGCATCTGCATCAAGCCAGTGAGGCTACCATATCAGAAACCCTTCTGGTATTCCACCAAGCCTGTCCTAAAGGTGACAAAACCCCCTCATGTTCAGGGATAGTTTTGTTCCTAATGTTGTAGGATCACATCAGGCCAATTCAGCTCATAATTTAGCAACATCTCCAGTTTGGTTGGCCAAGTTGTCTGTGATGGTAAACCCCCTGCACAGAGAACAGGGTGTGGTCCAGGGTATGGCACAGTGGGCCACTCCTATTTGAACAAATCCTACCTGATGACGGAGGTGGGATGCTCGTGATTCTGTGCTGCTTTTCTTAGTAAGTGTCTGGATGTGATGGCACAAAACACCAGGTATGTTCAAAACTGTGGAACAATCTTCTCTGTCAGAAAGCATTCGGTCAGCTTTGTCCTTAGAGTTACATTACAGAATGATTTTTTAAATCTTAAAACTAGATTAATAATAGAAATTACCTATTAACTATGAGCAATTCAAAGTCCTGAATATAATGACAAATTCCACTGAAAATATAGATTCTTCTGAAAAAGTATCTCTACCTGCAGACTTCTTTTAGCAAGCTACTCAAGTGAACAACTGGTGTAGTGCTACTGTTTGGTCTCTTCTCAATACTTCCACATCTGGAAGAATGGCTGATAAAATTCCCTCCATTCTGCCAGAATTCTGCAAACCCTAAATTGTACAGAGAGATGCACATTGTTTCATTGATATTACTTTTATATTTCTATTTAGAATATATTACATATATACATATATATTTCTTTTTAGAAAAAGTTGTATAATTGCATAAGCATCTATATCTCTTGAAGTAGTTGTTTTAAGACTCTGCTACTGTCCAGATGCAGAAAAAGACAGGTTTGTGAGAGTGTATATGTATTTGGAAGGAGATTTGACAGCTTGTGAGTTATCTCGGCTTGAAAACCTGACAATTGGATTGTAATGTTTGAACTTAATATTGCTGGTTTAATTACCAAATAAATCTTTGTAAATGTTCAGGGAGCTGATGGGGTACTTCTTTTTGTAGACAATATACCTCCTACTTTCCTCACCTTTCATTATTTATACCTGCCTGATACTATATCCCTGATGTTCTTGGTATCCATTTATTTGGAAAAAGGGAAAGGTTACTTTCCATGATAGCTTTCTCATGCTGCTTAAGACAGAGTGTAAAATGACTGCTTTTTGGCTGGGGAAAAAAAGGAAAATTTCTCTATTGTCACAAATCACTGTCTGCATTTTACAATACTATATCTCTCTGAGCAGCTGCAGTTTAGTGCAGGGATTGCCCTTCTTCAGCAACATGAATGTGTCCTTAAACAGCTGGAGATAAGCACATTCAGAGCCTTACTGAGAACACTCCATCACATTTCCATTGGTAATGAGCGAAACATCTACAGTACTTTCCATCTGAAATGAGCTTTACTGTAAGCTAAAGATACCAGCAACCAAGAAAAAATATCATGTCAGGTGGACAGCAGTCTCCTGGAAGCATGATGGCTCTTGCCCTTACACATTAGCAATAAAATTCATCCCTGTGATATCTCCAGTAAACAGAGATGCTTAATTGCACCTACAAGGGAAATTTTTCTGATTTTTGGAGTTATTATGGAGATGATTTTGAAACAAAGAAAGGTGCAAGACTGTAAACAGAAAGGTACTACATGATAAGGAGATTTAAGAATTACACAGTTGCAGATAATTGCATGGTTTGGGATTTTTTTTTTTCTTTTTATTTGCTCAAGTTGTGGTTCCTATGTTTGCATGGTAACTTTGTCAAGGGCTACATGAGACAAACTACTATGCAGCAACAGTGCATGAGCATAGGCTGCGTTTGATGTTTCTGCTATAGGATGAGGGTTCATGACAGAGTTGGGATCCAAACATCTCCCCAGATCAGTGGGGTTCTGAATTGCCCCCTCAGGTCACACACAGGCTTCTGTGGACCGCTGTGGCATTGCTCAGGCTTGCAGAGCTCCTGCTTTGGGCACAGTAAGAAGAGTCCCCTCAGCCACAGCTGGGCTGTCAGCACAGGACAGGCTGGGTTTGAACCCGCAGGGACAGAGAAAGGACTTCATGCTCACCTGCCCCAAATTTACCCTTTATGCAGGAGTAAAGGAAAAGATGACTTAGACATTGTGGTGCTCTCCTGTTCTTAGGCCATTTTGGTATGAAAAGATCCTGAATTTGCTTTGTTTCGCACTGACTGCAGCAATGTTGGTAACCATCAAAGAGCTTGCTGAGCGAATAATGATGGCTCCTACCTCCTCCTTGCTCTGACAACCTCCCATGTGGAAATAGGGCTGGCTGGCTGCAGCCACATTGCTGAGTAAAGACCCCAAAATAATTCTTACTAAAGGGAATTCTAACATGAGGCATCTTTCCCTCTGTTTTTCCATGCTGAAGCAATACCAAACCACCCTCCACTACGTCCCTTTTGTTAATGTACCTGTTGTGTTTGACTCACTGAGACAGATGAAGTGACCCTACAGCCAAATTTCTGGCTACACAGCCAACTCTCACAAATGTTACTGGCCATTTTTCCTTTGATGGAACTGCAGCTCTGGGGCTGGGCTGTGGGCTTACCTTGCTCTATGGGCTTTTCAGGTCAGCTGATATAGGAATATGCACCATTAACCCCCTCTTCAACAATAACGTTCCCCAGTCCCTCCATATGGGATCAGCCTTCACAGAAATGTGCAACAGGGCGAGTTGAAATGAGGTGTCTGGGTGAAGCCTTTGTTTTATTTCTTGTGTTAAACTATTCTTGGTGCCCCAATGCACAGGGGTCTCCAAAGACAGAGAGACACCCTGCAGTGGAGAGGAGACAGGTGGATAGTACATTTTGTATTTGTGACCCCATGAGATATATGTGAGGTAATAAAGCTCCATCTGGATTTACATGAACAAGACACCCATTGAAATGCTTCAGCATTTTTAAAAAAATCCTGATTAAGAAGTTGGCCTTCACTTCTAGCTCCAAGCAGGCAAGGACTGCAAATAAAAAATTGCCTCTCTCCTCTCACTCTTCTATTGGGAGAATTTTGCATAAATTAAAATTAATGCATTTTTTCAACTAGGTCAGTGGAATGTAAATGTTCTGTTCCAGGGAGGATTATACATGGTAACTCAGTTAAGGGACGCATAGCACAGATCAATCCTGCTGCATTTATCAAAGCTGAGCTGTTTGGAACAGAAAGCAACCAAAGTTTTCCTACCAAAAACACTTCATTGCAGTATCTGAAGGCTCATGGGGGTGAGAGTGGATATTTGTCTCACTCCTGGGAAATCTCAAAGTCTTTCACTTCTGTCTCTGTGTCAGATATGTCCTCCAATGTGGCCATGAAATCTGTATGATAAAATAGGACAGCAGAAACTCCTCCATCTCAGTGGTTTTTAGCTCTGGTGGGAAAATGCCTCCCTGTGTTAGCAAACCAGGCAATGCAACATGAGACTCAGTAGCAAGTTGGGCAAAATTTAATTTGTGCTGCCCCAGGAGTTTGTCTGCTCCGGCTGTCAGGCCCACATCTGGTTGCTGCCAGTTGCGTGCTGCCCTCAACAATTGCCTACTTTATGTCTTAGACCCCACAGTCAGCCTAGATGCAGACACTGTGCCAACTGAGCCCCTGGTGGAGTCTGCAAACAAGCAAATAAGAAGAAATATAATTTTATATATCGCTCTCTCACTTGGATTTTCTCCTGTGCCACAAATCTGCAAGCATACACACACTCAAGTGTATAGAAATGAATGGCCACCCTGACTTCCAGTCATGCTGGAGAGAGGCTTCAGAGGTAAACAAGTGTGTTGCTGCTTTCAGAACTGGACTGGGACTTTTGTTTTGATGGGCTCAGTATTGTATATTCTGGTGTAAGAAAAAATGCTGTGACTGAGACGACAACAACAACTGAAACAAAATCTTAATGAAAAAATTAAGTATTTTTTTTGTGATGGATGACATTTTGAACTATGTTAGCTCCCTAGAACAACCTCATCTTTTAAAAAAAATCATAACTCTTTCTGAGTTGCAGACGTCCTTTTATGAGGATCAAAACAAAATTGCTATCAATACAGAATAGTCCAAACAAACTTGTATGTAGCAGGTGGAAGGAAATGGGCCTTGTTTTTCATGTTTCCAGTATACCCGTTCCTTGCCTCTCACTTCATAATCATACCCAGGATGTATTCTCCCATTCGTTCAAATAAAAAATGCTCCAGTGAACAAGATGAAAAGTCTCAGTAGTCCAGTATCTCACCTCAGATGTCAGCCCATGTAGATATTTAAGGAAGGGCACAAGGACAGGGGCAGTACACAGTGATCTGCACCTGATATCCTCTTCTGGTTTTTGACAATAGTTTCAGGAGTCTCTGAGCTACAAGTTGATTTTTCATCTTAAAAGTGGTTCTATTTGGCATGACTTTGTGTAAGTCCTATTTAAACAACATTTGTACAACAACAAGTTGCTGTTTTGTCAATAAGTCCCATGGTTTAATGCATCATGTGGAAAATTTCTTCCTTATGGTTTAGCTCTACTGTAGGATAATCCAATTTGTTATCCCTAATTCTTTTATCGGAGAAATACAAATTAACCTTGGTCTGTTTACCTTGTCCATGCCATTGGTGAATTTATACACTTACATCTAGTCACCTCAGGTAGTTTTCTTTCCAAGTTGAAAAGGTCTAATTTAGTCTTTCTTGAAAAATAAACTGTTGCAAAACTGACCATCCTTGTTACCTGTTCTATATCTTTTCTAAAGTTATTAGCTCAGTGCTGGAACACTATTTTCTGTTCTATTTTGTTGTGTTCTCTCATTTAGCAATTTCTGCTATTCAATTTGCCTTTTGACTGTTGCAGGGCAGTTAAGTGATGTTTTCAGAAACCTCAATTTCAGTTACCCAAGATCTTTCTTGAGTGTTGCTGTCTAGAGACTGTCACTGCAGATGTATAAGTAGAGTTATTTTTTTCCCTAAGTGCCTTACTTTGCACTTGTCAATATTGAATTTCATCTGGCACTTCACTGTTGGTATTATAAGCTCCTTCTGCAAAAGTCAGCTTTAGCTTTGATTATTATGAATAATCTTGTATCATCTGCAAACTTCGCCAGTATTCACCCGCTTTGCCATGCCCCATATAGAGATGGCAAACAGCACTGATCCCAGCATAAGCCCTTGGACACCCCTTTTGTAAACCTACCACCAACCCAGAAGAAATGTTGCTTTATTTATTCTGTTATTCATACAACTCGCTATCACATTACTCACCTTTGTTCCTTGAGGTGGTGGCTGGTGTAAGTTCTGCTTTGGTAGCTCAACAGTTTCATATTTGCTCTTTCAGCACACTTAATTGAATGCTATCTTGTCCTTGTTGTTTTATCCAGGTCAATTTATCCAAAAAGGTCTGCTTTTCAGAGGCTGGCTGTGCTTCTCTTGGTCCAAAGATGTTCCACCTCGCCATCTAAGCTTCAGCTCTGGGAATAATGCAGATGTAATTACTTGTTTATCAGAAAATGTAAACCTTTTGCATTTTCCAGCAAAACTAATCTTTAAAAGAAGGGTTCTGTACATCTAGGTTAAGCTCTTAGACTGAGGGGGATTTCTCGACCAGCTCAGACCTACCTGGGGACTCCCTCAGTATCCAACATTTAAATTCTATCAGTTGCAACTGGACAACTGTTTCAAATATATTGCATTGTAAACCTGGACTGCTGGAATTGGCATTCTGTTGAGCATTGAACACAGTGTAGTGTCTTTTGTATTGTCCAAAAAACTGATTGCTGCTAATCAAAGGTTAATTTAGTAGAGTCCATTTGAATATGCTGACATCTTTAGAGTGCACATAAGCTTGTGGTCATGTATTACCCTGAACTGGGATCTACAGCAGCACACGTATATGCTCATACCTCTTCCTGTCAGTGAGAAGGAGACTCCTAGTAGGACAGCAAGTTGCATTTTCACCCTTCCTTTTCCCATTTACTCTCAGTGCAGGTAGCTCTATAGTCTACAGATCCTTCTCTGTAGACAAGCAGATGCAGGGCTCTGTTTTAGTCAGACTGGCAAACTAGTAAGGCTCCTCTAATTTACTTTGCATCTCTCCTATCTGATACAACAAACAGCAGTCACTAAGCTGAGGATTGCCAAAGCTATGCCAAAGTATTGCTTGTACCACTCTCTGCTGTCCTTCAACCTAGCTTCACAGTATACTTTCATGAAGAAAACAATTCAAATTCTGTTAAGTATTTTAGGTACAAAAGCCTCCTCAGACATAAAAGTTTCATCAGATATAAAAGTCTGTTAATTTCATTGCCAAGGTGCAAATCATACAGCAAGTAATAGACATTTAAGTTATTCCCAGAAATAGTTACAAATACTTCTCATTCACCACGAGCCACTGATTAGAGAATTTTGTGAGTGAACCACTACTTAAAAGCGTTATCCATCTGGATTAATTTCCCCAGTCCCCCATGATGGATCAGACTGGGCTCTCCAATACCACTGTCTCTCATGTGAAGCTCTACTCATGCCTGGCAGCTTGATGCACAGATCTAGCTTGTGCAACAGTGACAGACTTTCCTATGTACCAGATTCATTGGGGGCAGAAAGAAAAGAAAAATTATAAGACTTGGCATCAGACTTAGTTTCGCCAGTCAATTTGGACAATATATTCTTGTTATTTTGTCATAAGCAATTACACATTATTTTTTTCCTTATTAGCATTCTCTCTGCAAAACATGATTGAAGAGATTGTGTTAAGGCAAATAAACATTCTTGTTTGTTTGTTTTGTTTTGTTTTGTTTTGTTTTACTTCAGCATATTGGTGTTCAAAGTAGTTTACATTCTGCAAGAGCACATACCAAACCCTGCTGTGTCCTGTCAGCACCCACCATAGAATCCCAGTGGACATAAACACTGTAATATCCCAGAAAAGCAGAGTGCTAATGTGTTCCAAGTACCCAGCTCTTGTGTTTTTAATGGAAAACTCATGGTGGAACCTAATTTGGCACCTGTAAAAATCCATGCCCAGTTAAAATTTGGCTTCAGTGGGAGTAATAAGCCCAGAACTTCTGGAGCAAATACTGAGCTCCAGCAGAGACTGATTCTGATCACTAATACCTCGATCAATATTGGCTTTGTAACTTGCTCGATTTCTTTACTGCTGTACGTGCTGCAGACCCTATTTTCCTCAGGAAATCTTTCTCAGAGAAAGGTTTATGAATGCAGGATTGGTCCTGAAGATTTGGACTCAAGCGCCTGGAAGGAGCTGAGCACGCTCAGGCAGCACTGAACTGAGGCTGAGGCCGTCCCGGGTTTTGCTCAGGCATCTTTGAACCTTTTGTCCGTGCGAAGGACTCCCGGATACAGAAACTCGTTTGTTTCCCTACCATGGTTTTTCCAGCTCTCCTGGTGCGCAGCACCTCAGCAGCAGCAGCACCGTGTGGGGAAATGAGAACACCTCCCGAACGCACCCCTCTGCACCGTGCGGAAGGGGAGAAGAGAGGGAGGGGATTTGTTATAAATAACAATTAAGCCCTGATGTTGGCTCTTCTGGCCAGAGTAAAGACTGCGGCTTGCCGGGGCCGGGAGCAGCGCTGAGAGAGAGGAAGGGAAGAGAGAAGGCATGAAAGCAGGAAAGGAAGGAAGGAGGGAGGGAGGGAGGGAGGGAAGAGGACGGAGCACGGCAAGCAGGAAAACCCACGGAGCGATCCTGAGGGAGCGGGCCAGGCCCAGCCGGGTTCCCGCAGCGCCGCCTCGCGGCACGACCGCGCCACGGCCCCGGCTCGGGCTCTTCCAGCGCGTCCCATGGAAGGGCACGTGGATTTCCGTGGCGATTTCCTGCTGCGGAGCGGCGGCGCGGACAGGCGTTTTTCCCGGGTAGTGGCCACGTACCTGTGCCAGCACAGCCTGGGAATCAAATGGGCACGCTAAGAGGCAGACCCTGGCATACGCGCTTAGTCACAAGGTGCTCAGCACAAAGATGCACATTTGGGCACCATCAGGGCAGTGAGGATGGCAGAAGCCAGCATTCCAGAGAAGTGCATGCTTCTCCATCTCTATGATAATTGCCTCTCCTATGGAAGCTTCTACCCACCTTGGAGAAAAGCAGGCCCTGCAAAGCTCCTTCTGACCAGCTTGCTCAGCAAGTACAGTGTGCTGTTTACATTTCCCAACACTCACATCCCATGGACCCTTCTAGGGGTTCCCAGGGTAGCCCTCAGCAGCAGCTACAGCCTCATCACCTTTCCACACTCCTTTGAAGTAAAAAAGGACAGCTTTAGAGAAGGACACTTCCAAAACTGGGATGGAGAGATGACACTGAGCTTGGTACAACCTTAGTTCTACTTCTTTGAGAACTACTGCCAATAGGAAAGGTGGCTGAACTCCCCAAAATTACGAATTGTGCTAAAGTTATGAGATAAGATAAAAGATAGTGCAGCTCCAGGGGGTGATTCACCAGTGTTGATGCTGTGTCTGGAAACACAAAAAGGGAGGCAGTCAGAAGGAAATGTTAGGGATATAACTGTGCGTTGCTAAATAGATAGCTGCCTGCCTCGTGGCCAGACTGCCGTGGGGGCCATCTCAGGGCAGCACTGCCTGGGACTGTCTGCACCTTGTCCCAATGCCAAGGGCTGCCCAACTCCACGTGCAGCCCTGTCTAGGCTGTGGGACAGGGGCATGCCCCAGGGTAAGGAAATGCAGGTGCAGGAGTGTCAGGGGTGTGTTTCTGGCTGTACCCAGCACTGATAGCATCAGAAACACTGATGTGGAGAAGCCGCATCGAAGAAAGTGGAACAGAGAAAAGGGCTATAAGCCTGGCCAAAATGAGGGCAGGAGGAGTACTACCCTTCTGGGCTCATGTGGCTCTTCTGTACTGTTAGCTCAAGATCCAGACTCATCCCCTGTCCAACGTCCACTGTCCATTTCTTATTTTGCAGCTTTTAAGAGAAGGTGTTCACTTTTTGACATGTTTATATTGATGTCTGTATTTTTTTAATACTTTCTGCAGCACTGTTTCTCATCAACAGAAGCTCCATTTAGTGTTTGGCATGGAGTTCATTACTGACCTTGAAATTAAATAATTCAGAATTATATAAAGAAACCTATATTTGGCCCTGCTGCTTCTTCTCAGGGCATACCTGCCCTGTGGGGAGGTAGAATTTAAACCTCCAGAAGGACCAAACCAAGGCCATGCTCTTTTTTAAACATTACTTATTTACCAGAAAGAGAGGCAGTGAAAGGCAGGATGAGTTTTGATCATGCCCGATTATGGAGTGTAATATTGGATAAATGAATACAACATTGTCATGGGCACTTTTTTTTTTCTACCCAGAAAAACAAAATTCTCCTTAAAGAAACAGCTGTGTCCTGCCTGCAGCCTGCAGAAGAATGGCATTAGTCACGTGCAGTCCAACACGTAGCACAATTGTAAAGTTCGCTCTATGAGACTGACAGGAGCTATTCATATCGGCCCTCTCCACCATCTGCCTGAATGGCAGGCTGCGGGGTAGCTGCAGCCCCCCCTCACCGTCTCTGCATGGCCTCAGCACTTAGTGCCTGCTCAAAGTCTGTCCCCAAGTGCAGAAAATCAGGGATTGAAAGCAAAGAGAGGATGTCACTCAGGTCAAAGCAGACTGTCAAGAAGGAAAAGAAAAAAAGGAGTGGGGCGAAAGAATCAAAGCTTTATCTGTTGGGAGAGCCAGGTTGTTCTTCTCCTGGGAGCAGAGGTGTTAGTTTCAACGAGAAGATGAGGAGGGAGAGCAAAGTTGACAACCGGACAGGAGGAATCTGAGAAGAAATTCCATATTCTCCTTCCCTGAGATTAGAGGACTCATATTTTTCTCCCCTGATCTCTGGGGCAGGACCAGGCTGTACGAGGGTCAGTGCCAAGGCAAGACATCCCTGCTGGGGGTGTAGGAAGGGATGCCAAGGGCTTTGGCTGCAGCCCTATGCACACACTGTCAGACATCCCTTTCATATGAACCTACAGGTCCTGAGATGGCCAGCCTCACATCCCAGGCTGAGACCAAGCTCTAAGTCTAGAAAACAACCTGTTTGGAGGCCTGAACACTACCACACTACCTCTCTCCCTCACCCCTTTCCCCCCTGCTACTTTGAAGGTCAGACTAGATGGAGGGAGATTTATTTTCATTCCATGAGTTGTTATTCTTTCTCATTTCCAGACAGTGACATTTTTCCTCATGACAGAAATTTCTGCTATCAGTTCCTGAGGTGGGTGGCTCAGAGTTACTGCAATTCTTTCCTCTCTCATTGCATTTACTCCTAAGGTCACCAAGTTCTTGCAGTATGATGTTAAATAACATCCATTTTTATGCCATCGGTGTGTCATTAACATCTTTTCCCTTCAGTCACTGTCAACATGAAATCTAAAATCAGAATCCCTAAGTAAGAGCGTTAGTTGTCTTCTTCCATCCCAGTACTACTCCTCTCCAGGCCAATACTTCCAGTTTCACACAAACCACATCAGGCTCTAGACTCTCTTTCTCAAGTGTGGAGGCAAAGCAAAGACTTAGGAAGCAGCAAGTGAGTGAAAAGATACTATGCAACTGAAATATCTTTGCTTTTAACTGCCTGTAGGGGACAAAGTAAAGGAACAATTCACTGGTGACCCATCTCCTCTGCTCTCCTCTCCCCTTTGGCTGAGATGTAGAAAGAGCTTTGTTTTAGTGGAGTAAAAAGAATTTTTAGGTAACGGAAGCATCAGAACAGTGACCTCTGACATTTCTGTACTGTCGGCTGTTCAGTGAGCTGCCCTTTACTTTACCAGCGTGATTTGGGTATTCCTGCTCTTTGAAATGCTTGTGGCACTTAGGAGAGAGGGATCCCTGCCCCAGTTAATGGTGTGTGTTGTGGTTAGTGCATCTGCTCACATGGTCCAGGACAGCCTGATACTGGAATACCTTTGCTGAATGAGCCCCTCATCCTGGAAAAAAGTCGTGGGAGATTTTGATATAGAAGTGACTACATATTGACATCACTTACAACGAGTGACACTTTAAAAGCACTTTGCAGGTATTTTTGTGCAAGAAAATCTTCTTCATTCAGTCTTGAAGGAAATACTGCATTTTAGAAGAGGTCTGACTGCAATTTTGAAATGAATTGCTTAATACTTGTTCTTTACTTTAAAAAATGAGCCAGAAAACTTTACATACCAAAAATTCCCAAGAAGACAGCTGTCAGGGGGTGACATGTTGGATATGAAGTGGCTCTCCAGCTGGTCCCTGTCTGCATGCTGGGAAGGCATGTGGAGACATTTTTTCAATTGCTGTACTAGTTTGACACGTTCACAGTGGAAAATGATGTATCATTCTTGAGCCTTTGGTTGGTGGACACTTCAAAGTGCATTGGATCCTCGTAGAGGAGTGCCCTATTGTTAATTGTTCCTTTCACATGTACATTGGGATGAACATGGTGAGAGCAGCGAGGAACAAAAGGGCTCCGGTGGCCTCTTAGAGAAAACCCTGTGCAGCTCAACCTGAGTCTGACCTTGAAAGGGTGGGTTGCTCTGGTTTTTAAATCCTGCTTGCTGGTTCATTCCCCTCTGGCACCCCACTGTTACCCAGCTGCAGGAGAATGGGATGCCAGAGCACTGAGCGTAGAAAGCATGGGGAGCCCCTCCACCCCTACCATGTGGTGCCCAAGGAGCCAGATCCTGCACAAGCATCCTTCTGGGAGAGGACTGGCATGGCTGTAGTCTAGGAGCTTGGAATGGGCTTCTGCAGTAAGTATGTTTGAGGGGTGCTGGGTTTTCATTATCTCCCAGTAAGCAGGCAAGGCATATCCACCCTCCTCAGTTAGCTGATCCCTTAGCCGTCAGTCTCAGAGCACAGACTTGGGGTCTTGAGTCCCTGTGATTGGATGCAGATCACATAATACATGGCATGAGTTTATCGGGTCTCTGAGGATACAGTTCATTGACATGCTGAGAACGATCCTTTACTCCCAGGCATCTGTCACATGTCTCTCCGTTTCCCCCTCTTACCCCCTTGGGAAATCAACTACCTTTACTGGGAGACTGTACTGTGCTTTGTGATGTCCAGGCTGGATTTGGAAGTTCAAGCACAGGAGGCAGTTTGTTCCTGCAAACAGAGACATGATCCCTTGGTGTACATCTCTTTCAGTGAGCTAGACAAAACCTCTCCCTGTAGGCTCAAGGGCACAGAAGTGTCTGTGTCAGGCCACAGAGAGGGGCCAAGCTCCAGGTAGCAAATCTTGAAAGAGATGCTCAAATAGGTGACTGGAAATTGCCCCCCACAAATGATCTGAAAACAGAACAGAGGTTTGAGTGCTGGCTAAGTAGATGACAGAGGGTGTAGGCAGGGCTTGCTGCCCCAGGTTTTCTAGGGAATGAACTACTTCTGAAATATAAACTGGAGGAGATAGGCACATCTGCAAGTAGCAAATTAGCCACCCTCTTACAGCCCACTGTGGTGCCATAAACTGTGTAGCACATTCTGTTGCAGGATGTGCTAACTCTAGAGTCTCCCTAGACCTGAAACACCTGAACCTGGCCACCATCACATGTGGCTCAGGCCACACTGGGAGAAATTATGTGAATAGGGATGTCAGTACTGCGTGCACCAGTACAGAGACACTGAAGAGTCAGCCTTGAGGCCTCTGTCCAGAGTTTTGTATAATTGCACAGTCCAGATCTTGACCTCCTCTGATGAAAATTGAATAAAATAAAATAACTATCAGTAAAATAATTGTAAAATATAGCTGTTTTCAACACTCATTGCTCAGGCTTTTGATGCCTTACATCAATAAGGTAGATTTTACTTGCAAAACGGCTTGGACTTCAGTCCCTGCTTTCCCCACGGTATGTGTGTGTTTGGTTTAGAGCTGGTAGCATCTCCCTGACAGTGGGTGCACAGGTACTATGCCCCCCTCCAGTCTTCTCATCCCCAGGGTGCTGTGGACTGGAGATCAGGGGCAATGCTACTCCAGTTGTGGGAGGCAATGAGTCCTGGCTGGCATATAGGCTGCTGCCAGCTCTGTGTCATCACTGTGACCAGTGCACACCAAGGGCAGCTCTTCTGCTCTCCTCTTCCTTCAGCTCTAGGTTTTACTGTGCTATTAAGTAATTGCCACCCCTCAGGGATAAGCCTGCAAGAAGGCGGAGGGCTCACATAACTCTGGATCAGTAAAGGAAGCAGCTCAATTAGCATTTCACACGCCTTTTCTTCCCTCTCTTCTTACCTTCCCTGCAGCGGGCATGCTTTCCCCTTAAAGGATTGTCCTGTTTCTGCTCCTTGCCAGCGTTGGCAGGGTGACAGTAGTCGAGTGTGCAAACTTGTGCTATTGTCCCCAGGCCAGGGGGAGTCATGGAGACCCACTAATATGACACAGGAAAATGTTTGCTGATGGCAATTCTATGGGCTTTGTCTAACTCTTTCTCCATCATGACGACTCGATTTAAGTCTCTAACTGTTTGACTACAGATGCAAGAGTACTATCCAACTCCATCCTTTTGTTCGTGTAGTTTGAATGGGTAATTCAGCTTTTGTGTAACTCAATTGAGGGGGCAAACATAAAGACAAGATTCTTGAGCGCTCAAGCTCCCTTTCCATGGATATCTGCACATCTCTTTAGAGATTTGTTCCTTTCCTACCTTTTTCTGACATCATCCTACCCTTAAAAAAAAAAAATGGCTCTGATGGAGAACGGTTAAAAGTAGGCTAGTCCAGTCCCCCGTATTACATTGTCCTGTGCCAATGAAGCATGGTTAGTATCAGCCCCCAGAGAGCTTTGGGGAGTGCAGGGAAAAGGGTGTCTAAACTTTCCTAGTTCGTCCTCATCCTGAAGCATTTTCACTTCAGACTGTGTTGTTTTTAAAAGAAAGGCTTCCATAGGGGTGAAGAGGATGGGGAGAATGGTAGAAATCGTGGGGAAATGATTGTATTTATTAGCTGTCTTTCTGTGGCTGTCCCCATGGAGACAATTTGTGATGGCAAAGAATGCAAGGAGGGGAGGCTGATGCCTGATTGGGATGCTTTGTATTTGGCAAAGTGGCTTCTGATTGGCCTGGGAGAGCCCCGAACTCGCCGGAGTCGATATTCATTCAGCTTGCTCAAGTGCTTGCTAAACTGCATCCAAACACTGGCGGGCCCTGGCTGCCTCCACCGAGGTTGGCGGTGTGTAACCTGCCTAACGAGATTAGCAGGGAAGGGGCTCTTCTCTGCTGCAACACAGCCGCCAGCACCAGTGAGAAAAGCTGCCGCGCGCCGGGTGAGTGTCCATGCTTGCTTACAGGGAGGCCACCCCGGCTTCTGCCCACTTCAGTGCTATCTAACAAGATTAGGTGCCGAGCTGGCTGGCATTCATGAGCCAGTCCCCGTGCCGGTGTGTGCTGGGGCAGCAGTGCGGGGCTGTGGGCTGTGGGCACGCGTCGGCTCCGACAGGAGTTTGCCTGCATGGAGGAGAGGTGACAGAAACTTGTTTGGGTGGCTGAGAAGTTTGACATGTCCCCCCACCTTTCCTCCATTTGCTTGGTGCTATTTGAACCAAAGCTTCTCGCTCTTAAGTCTGCCCGTCATGTTTTGCAGGTTTGCCAAGGTTGGTCCAAAGCTGGATTATAAACTTTTCATGAGAAACTCTGCACAGTGCATCCAGTGAGATGGCATCAGACAGTGAGGTAAAAACCCTACTGAACTTCGTCAACCTGGCCTCCAGCGACATCAAAGCGGCTCTGGATAAATCAGCTCCTTGTCGCCGGTCAGTTGACCATAGAAAATACTTGCAGAAGCAGCTCAAGCGGTTTTCTCAGAAGTACTCACGGATGCCACGGTGTCACCCCAGCAAACCCTCTGAGTGTGGCTGGCGCAGGGGGGCAGAGGATCGGGGCCGTGGCCCCCAGCCCGAGGCACCTGACTCCAATCCCCATGGTGGGGCTGCCGCTGAGAAGGTGATGCAGACAATTGAGGCAGAGGAGAGCCTCACCGGGGAACGGGTTTTGCAGGAGCAAAAACCTGATGCTATCCGACCGGACCAGGTGCCCATGAGAAAGCGACAGCTCCCTGCCTCTTTCTGGGAAGAACCACGGCCAGCTCAGAGCCTGACGACCAGGGCCTTTCCTGCCAGTCCTGAGGGGCTCCCAGCCCCCAGGGACCCTCCTCCCTATGAGGGGAAGAAAAGCAAACGGAGCCCAGATGCTGCTGACCCAGAGAACCCTCCTGACCCTGCACCACATGCTGGGGAGAAAGACCCAGCCGGGGTCCTCTCAGGCCGGATGGGTGCCTGGACCTGCTGCCCCTTCCCTTGCCCTGGGACAGGGGTGTACCAGCCCCCAGGAGCACTGCCCCCATCACCCTTCCCGGGACTGGGACTGTGGAGGAAGAGTGCAGCCACACTGCCGGCGGAGGTGCCACACTTCTGCAAAGAGGCTGATGGCACAGGGCAGAAACTGTACAGGCCCATGGTTCTGAAACCCATCCCCACCAAACCCGCCATCCCCCCACCCATCTTCAATGTTTTTGGCTATCTTTAGCGGGGCAGGTGTTGGAGTCATACTGAACATGACAGCTTCTGAGGATGAATTGAAATGCCCGGTCAGCCACTGGGCATGAGCTGCTGGCAGCATGGAGGGGCAGGGGAAGGAGACCGGTGATCACACCCTCTTCCTCGTGGGCGGGCTGGGGGGAATTAGTAACTATAGGGAAGCTACTTGGGCTCCACTTTCCTCTCAGTATGCGGGTGTAAATCAGGAATAAACCTTATGAAACTGGTGGCATGGAGCATGAGGCAAACCAGGGCTCTTGCATTGATGGGCATTGTCTGAGCCGCAGTGAGCAGGGCTGCAGGCCATTCATAGCCGCACTTGTAACACCTAGAAGACCTCCTCCATGTGGGAACATCTTTCTGGGGCTGCCCTGCAGCAGCAGCAGTGAAATGAAATTAATTAAACCCATTCAAAAAGTTTTTGTTCTTTAAAGTTATTCCAGAGAAGTCAAGATATTCAGGTCACTTTGTTTTGCATGCAAGAGACTGGAAGGACAGTATTTAATGTAGAAACCACACTTGTGATTGAATTAAGCTCTTGTTATATGTAAATACTGAAATAATTAAAAGAAAAAAAATAAGGGAAGAAAGGAGGTTAATTTTATTTTGGTGATTTATTCCACTGGGTAGACATAGGTTTTATTTGCAATGGATGGGGAGATATGAAGGCTGAAATCTCTGCCTATGCAGACTGATATAACCTTGAAAGTAATTCTGATGCTGGGAAATTAGCTAGCATTAAGCTGGTGCAAATGGAAGCAGGATGAATTTCCACATCAAGAATTGCTCTGCACTAACTGAACAAATGAAGAATTGTATTAGTTTAATACAAAACCATGAAGTACGATAGAAGGAAAAAAGTGTAAAGAATAGCCTGCATTGATTTCTGGCTCACAGACGTCTTTTTTTTTTTTGCCTGAATTTAAGATGGTATCACAATACCTGGCTGTAAATGTTTTGCCTAGTATTTTCCTAATTATTTCAACAAATTGGCATTGGAGAATTTATTACAAAATTTTTTTTTAAGTTAGGTTTCTCTTAAATGCATTGAAAAAGTGGTACTAGGACACAGAACATGAGATCTGGAGGTTTAATATTGCAGATGTATGTATCTATTCAGTTATACTGGAGTATATCATCAAAGTCAAGAGAAGTATATTTTGAGGGGGAAAAGGGCCAGAGAATGGACACCTGTGATATCCCAAGGCCTGAACCTGTACTGTTGCTGAAGCTAATGGGAACTTCACCCATATTCAATAAAAAGTGGCCTTGATCAGTTTGGTCTCTGACTAGTGTAGCTCTTTATGATTCCTGGTATCTCTGCAAGGGGAAAAACAGGCAACACTTTGTTCAAGCACATTGCAGTCAGGCGAAAATTATCGTCTGAGGAAAATTATCATCTGAGTGCCATTTTGGATCTTCTGATGGGCCTTGGTGTTGCAGAACCAGGTTGCAACTTTCGTTAGGATATAAACTACTCCCAGGCTAAAAGTATTTAATTCTTTCCCCAAACTTTATGTATCCAAACAATGTTCACTTTTATGGAAACAACATCTGTAACATGTTAGTAGAGCAAGGCAAAAGTAGAAGTGGAGATGGCTTTCATTGCTTTCTCCCTGCTACCAGCACTTAATGTATGTATCAGTCCTGCACAGACTATTCCTATAGGAGAGAGAGCAGGAACTGTCTTTGGTTCCTCCAACTGCATGCAAGGTGTGAGGTGGTAAAGAGCTGATCTAGATGTTAAAGACATCAGGTTAGCTCTTGATCCAGAAGTGAAGATAGGAACGTAGATGCCTTTCCCTTTCTGGAAAAAATATCTGTGAGGAAACTGTCCCATTCCCAAGGAGACTAACAGAAAACAGAGGCAGCACCCCTACTGAAGTTAATTGGAGAACAACAGCTTTTAATTTACAGAGCTGTAGGCAAGGAATTTTTTTACATGGAAATAGGGGTCCATCAATAGCTCTATGTCACTTTTGTAATCCAGATTAAGCCAGATGTTGAACTCTGTCTCACTACTATCAGTGCAGAGCAGCCTCCTTGGTATTGGTTTGGGTAAGCAGAGCAGGTAATGGAATGAGCTACAGGTATTGCAGAGATTGCTATGCGCAAGTGGTCCTGCTTGAATTCAGAAGGGAAATTTCAAAGTGCTGTGTATCACACCGGAATATGGATTTCCATCAGAATTAAAATACTTGGCAAAGTGGATAGCCTCTGTATAAATTTTATTTCTGAAGAAATCCAGAGAAAGAAGAGAGTTAAAATCAAGATTCTATTTTTTTGAATATTAAATTCTTTGTTTTCTTTTTCTTCTTTAAGTCTTTCTTATTTGAATGTATATTGCTGCACATTTTCAATGTAGTAGAATAGCATTTTTTAAAGGATGGAACCAGATCATTCTAAATGACTTCTGACTCAGATATTTATGCTCTTACTCTCAGATTTAAACTAATGCTATTTTTTAAAATCCTTTGTGACATGGATGGCCCTTGCTGGGGCTTTGAACTGGAGCAGCAGTGAAGTAAAACATAAATGAACAGAAGACAATTGTTAAGTATATTCAGAATCACTGAATGGGGATGTGTGAGACTTTCTAAAAGGTTTGCAGAGAATAGCAACTCTGTCTCCTCTCTAGTAATATGTACTGTTCTCTCATCCCTGAGATTAACATCAGAATTATTAATTGTTCAAGCTTGGATTGATTCAGAATGTTCCTGGACATTTTTGTGTTTGGCTTTTGTTATTCAGGACAGCTGATAACTCTTCAGAATATACTTGTTTATTCATACTTTGTTTGAAAGATGGAAACATAACATTTGAGAGCTGCTATTTACTAGAACAATGCAGTTTTAAACTTCTAAAACCACAATAGCTTTTATAAATAGTGGGAAGGGAGAGGTAAATCAAAAAGCTTTCATACAAAATGAAATTAAAAAAAAAAAAAAAACCACAAAAAAGTGCACAAGAACATCAAGTGAATTGCACATTTTGCAGTAAAAAAAGTACAGTAACCTGGTCGTGAAATATTCCTAGAACATTTCACATAAAGTCATTGTCTTGGAAGGAGTATGTTTATCACACTCAGTAAAAACAAGCCACTTTACTTTGCACTAGAACTACTGATCTGCTTATAAAGCCTGGTTTGGTTGGGTTTTGGGCTTTTTTTCTTTTCACAGTAACTTCTAGGCAGATGCATTAAAGGCACATTGAATTTGTGCAGATTCAGTATTTTGCACAAAATAGTATGTCAATGACTGGAGTGGAGAGGTAGTGGGCTCCATTTCAGTGCAAATAATTGTAAACTGAGTATGTGAAGATTTGCTGTAATGATCAAGCAGAAAGAACTCAATAACATTATAATTACCAAATTGCCCCTCTAATAGACAGACTCTTCTCACTTCAGTTTCTGTGCACAGTGTGCACTTATCCTTCCCACTGTTGTGTTACATTCCCATCAGACCAGTGCTCTCCAGCTTAGTGACTCCTGCTCAGGACGGATGGTTGACAGCAAACCAGGACCTGGGTCTCCCAATAGAAATGAAGTTCTCTTGGTTGAAAGAAGAAATGGGCTTTCCATATTTGTGCCATTCAAACCTAGTTTCAACTTCTCCAAGCACATAAGAAATTGCAACTTGCTAGACTGTTGTGGACACAACAGTGTTGGCTCAGGGGAAATTCCCATTTTAGGATAGCTTATGAAATTCCACCTCTGGTTCTACATGCAGTTGGTGATTGTGAATCCTTTCTATCAGCCAGGGCTGTCACCGTGCTCCAAACAAACATTAAAGTGGTCTCCAGCAAGCTGTGTTTGTATCCATCACCCTCTACAACTCTGCTTTGTTACATTTATTTAATTTCAAGGACTTTTCTTCTGATTTAAATCAATGTGAGTAGGACCCAGACCTTCGCTGTTCATCCCCAGAAAGTGAGAGATGCATGAACTCCACAGGTGATTTTATATCTCAAGGTACTGCTTATCAACACAGGGCCTTCACTTGCAAAACTGGTCTAGAGATTTCCTGTACCCCACCCTTTTCTCTCCATCCAATATTTTTCTAACCTAAAGCAATTCCCTGTTCACAGTGAAGGAGACAAGTGGGTAGATTCTAAATTGACAGTAAAGGAAGTCACTGGATGAAATATCACCTGACTTTCCAAAGCTTTGCAAGAAGATCATCGTTCAGTGTGAATTGAAAGTCTGTTGGTTGTTCAACTTTTGCATTGGGGTAGGGGACAGCTATGGGCAGAATGTCATAGCTGTAACCAATTTTTCTTCTGCTCACATCCTGTCCCACAAGTGCTGAGCACATTTCACACAAAGTCATCACAGAATCTGAACTTGTGTACCCAGACAGACTTATATGTGTGCAACACACTTTAGTCCTGTGTAAAGGTATAAAACTCCACACAAATAAATGTCAGTGCAGTGCATTTTCCTTACTTACATTTCTATCTGATTCCGTGCATGGTATGCAGACCAATAAATAAAACCAGATCTGCCATGTCTCTGGTGGGGACTTCAAGCAGACCATGATGCACAGTTCCTTTATCACCTAAAGTAAGAATGAGTGTGCTTCTAGCATAAGATCTGCACAGATGTCGTTCCAAATTTCGGTTCTTTCATACTTCCTTAGGCACCTAATCAGGAATGAAGCACTCATCAAAGCAGTTCAGCAAGTCACACCTGTCAACTGAGCCATAGTCACTGCCAGCAACCACTCATGGGCTCCTTGGCCTCCCCAGCTGTGAGGGAATGTGACTTGTTAAAAACTTCAATAAAAGAATTTCACGGACAATTATAGTTGTTCAGCAGATAGATGGTAACTTGTTAAGCTGCCATAAATCAGTTGAGGATCTGAGCTGTAAATAGGTGACCTAATTTTCAAAGAAGCTAAGATAATAACTTTTATTAGTGTCAAAGGGAGCTAATAGATATTTCAGACTTCCAAAGTCAGAAAATTCAGGGCTAAATCCTAAGGTTTTTGGTCTGCCTCACTAATATCTGACACTAAATGTGATCCCCCTGGCTTCAGTGGAACTGCACCTGGTACAAGCAACTTGACATTGTTTAGGCACCTGAACAAGGATTTGGAAGCCTAATTCTGGGTTTCATTTTCATAAATTTTGAAGTCTGACTTCCATAATTTTGAAGAAATTTCTCTTTCTTCCATTGATGGTATTGTTATAGCCACAGAGGTCCAGGGAGTCAGGAAAGGCTGGGTTTGTAGAGATAAAATCTTCCAGGGGAGGAACAGATTAAGTTGGTTTAATAGTGTTGCCTCTCTCCTTCACACAACCCTCTGTTCCCTGTCCTCTAGGGCTTTGTTCTGTTCTGAAACCAGACACATGACAGTGTAAACCTACTGTTTACAGTGCAGCTACTTCTCATTTATACCAAGGAAAAAAAAAAGCGCTCAGATTTGCTTTCAAATCCCCAGTCTATGAAATTCTCTCAAGCAGAATGACATTGTAAATGTAATACAGAATGAACTCCATTCACTATGTGCAAATACAGTTCTTACTTCCTCCTTAAATAAACCTTGCCTTGATTTTTAAAGCCTTCATAATTTCTGGATTTTAGTCTATTGAATAATTCTGAGATTTGAGTGTTCAGAAATCAAGTACTCTACTCAATAAGAAAGGTACAAAAAAAGAAAGCAAAAGTGTTAGCAAGATGGTGTAAAAGTACCAGAGAATTAGCAATCAGCACACTTCGCAGAAATCCAAACAATAGAATAGAAAGTACAATAAAAATCTCAGTCAGTGAAGGAAATGTGATTGTCTTCCCAAATATGTTGACTCTTGACAATTTCTTAATTGTGATCACAGCAAGGAAGCTAAGCTTCATCACAGCTCCAGGATACCTTCGTATTCCTCACCAAGTATTGGTACTACTTATTTGTCACTGTCAGCTTTCATTTCTTGTTCTTTGCAGACCAAGATCAGAGGTGAATCATATGTGTTTGCTCTTGAAAAATCTAACAACAGTCCTGTGTTTAGCTCTGTCTCCTCCATCTTCTTCTCACTCATGCTTCAAATGCATATTTCTCTTAGATTAGTCATTGGAGAGTGCTTGACCAAGCCAGCAGCAATTTCTCCCCGCTGTAGGCCCTTGCCATGCTGGTGATGCTGGGTGCCATGCTGGGAAGCCATTGCATATCCAGCATGCCTTGGTTCACTGTGTGTAATTGTGCTGTAAGTATCGGATCAGTCTGTCTGGGAGTGGCAAGGTGTCAAGAAGCTTAATACGGTTTCTTCCAACCAGGCTTCGTACCTTGATGCGGCAAAGATGGGAAAGAGGTCGTGGAGGTTCTGAAAGATAGGTAGGTCAGAAACATGAGCAGGACGGTTTTAACTTCAAATGGACAGCTCAGCTTGGTCAGAACAGTGTGAAGAGAAAATGGGAGAAGGAATATAAAAAGGGGTGGTTTTCTGTAATGAAGGGATAAGGCGTCCAAGACTGATAGATCATCTTCCTGGAATATGACACAGGAAAGAAAGCGGGGTTGGAGAGTGGAGTGCTGTACTCATCTGTACCATCAGCCTTAGTAATGGGCTTTCTAAGAGGATCTACATAAGCCACTTCAAAGTATTCAGCCTTCCCACTGAAAATAAAGGCAGTAGGTACCAAATTTAGCTTGGTGCCAGAAAACTAATTCTGATACTATCTATGAAAGACTTTGTATCTTGAGGGAAAGGATATTTAGGAGAGCACAGTAGAAATAAAGGCTTTAAATGCCTCTGGTCATGAGGCTGCTGTAGGGATTGTCTGCCCACCTGTCCTGACCTGACTGCACCCCAAGTACAGCCAAATGGGTCTTTCTGCATCGCAATGCTCATTCTCAAATCCATGCCTGGTGTACATTTCACATCACAGTAAGTGACACCACAGAAATTTCTAGTGCCTAATACCGGGTCCAAAGTATAATTCAGTCACAGTAGGGAAATCCTTTCCGTTTTATGGAAATGAGGAGATGGTGACTGAGGTTTTGAATCTAACAATGGGACTAGTTATGTCAGATTCTCTCCTGGGTGACCATACCTGCTTTTTCTTTAATGATGGCCCAGTCCTCATAGCTGTCAATGTGCTCCTTTAGCCGGGAACAGAGCTGCACGTTACCCACATAATCCAGGAGAACATCAATGATTGGCCCAGCCCAGCGACTTATCTCTGGAGTGGACACCATTTCACAAAACTTCAAGGAAAAACAAATTAACTACAGTCAGTGGGATATGAATGCACTTGTGGAAACAGCAACAATAGCAATAGCCCTGACAACTTTGATGGTCCCACCCTTCAACCAGCTGTGAGGAAATCACCAGTTTCCCTTCAGAAAACAAAAGCCTATTCTTTGACAACTGAGAGTAGAACCCCTCTTTACAGTTCCAGGATGACACAAATCCCATGTGAAGTCTTAGCTCTGGAGCATGGAAGAATGCTGAATTGTTTACAAGTCCAAAGGTCCTACTTCCACAGAAGTGTGAGGGCAGGAGAAAGTTGTCCCAAGTCAGTTAGGGGCTGCTGAAAGGTCCATGCAGCCCAGAGCACTATGACCAAGCATTCTCGGTTGCTTTCCCATCTTCAGAGGGGCTCTGTGGGGCAACTGTGCAAAAGGAGGCTTAGGGAAAGAGTGAGATTCAGCAGAGCACAGCACCTCCTGCTTCTTATGAACCCACTGGTATCTGCAGCTTTTGGGGACCAAACATCTCACTAGAAATAAGTTGTGAGAATGGAAGAAGTCTCTACCCAGATAAATCCCAGGCAGTTTTACTCACTATGGGAAAACTATCCTGGGCCTAATAGAGAGGCATCTTCCTTGCTCAGTCCTGGATCAGGCAAATTTTCTATTGCCTGCAGTGCAAGCTGCAGAGCACTCTGTGCCATTGCATGGTGGGCTGCTTATGGAGATACTGCAGCATAGACTTAAGAACCTGACTTTAGGCAGTTTTATTTCAAAAAAGTAGTGACTTTTCTTCCCACATTAACCTAAATATGTATATTACACAAGTCAGCCTCATCTGTCTCTTCTAGTGTTCTGCATATGATGAAGATATCTGTGGACATATCTGCATGTGAACCGTCAGGAAGTTTAACATGAATTAAATCATGCTATGTGAATAAGAACTCAGGCACACAGCTGAAGCCAACTGAATGATGGTGGCTTAAGCACCATCCATCACTGAGACTGTATGCAAACACCCTCCAAGCTCACACCAAATTGGAAACAAAATGCACCAGCTTAAACCTCTTCCAGTCTAAGCTCCTGTAACTAGATCAAATTTGATTATACATCCATGAGTCCTAACTCAAAATGCATTAAACTGTTGTGTGGATACTCTTATTTGGAAATAAAATTGTATTATCTCACCCAGTAAGGAATAAAGTTGCAGAAAATAAGGCTATCTTACTCAGGGTGGGATCATTCACAGAGGTGTTTACTACTCTTCTGATTCTTATTTTTCAGTGAACATTACTGTGTAGTGTTTCCCAGAAAAACTAGATACAGTGATGTCAGAAGGATCATAGTGGACAACCCCCAGTTTCCTTCCTGGACTGCTTATAGGAATTTCAGTTAGTATACCTGGCTGTCCTTTTCCAGTGCATATGCCACTGCCATGCAGTTACCCATAGGATGTGCTAGACGGGGATCTGCACTGCCACCTCCATGCAGCAACTGCTTTATCAGAGTTTAAAAGAAGACACATGTAGAGCAATAATGCAGTGGATCTTACTTGCTCTGTTCTTGTCTCTTTCAGAGGCCTTGCCTGCCTCTTTCTCTCTTCCCTATTCACAAGCTCAATCTACAAAAAGATTTTCTGGAATGAACATTTTTAAAATACATTGCAGAAAAATAAACACAAAAAATTGTAGGAAAATAATGCAAACCTGCAACTGCAGGCAATGGGATTAACTCAGGGACAAAGAGGCTCTGAGCCTACACCCTCAGCAGAAACCTGAATGCCCTCTCACAGCAGTACGATACCTCTCTCCCCACCTTCATGGGTTTGACAGCAATTCTGGAAATGTAGAGGGAGGCAGCAACCGTTTTTCTGCCTTCACTTTCTCCAGGACACATTAATTTAGTGGCATCAGTAATGATTTATAGTTATGCATTTTCCAAATCCACTCACAGTAGCTCAGTCTTACAAAGACTAATCATTCAAATTTATTGCCCTTACATAATCTTACACAAGCAAATAGAAAATGCACGTCCTTTGTGTGGAGAAGTCTATAGTTTCGTAAGACCCTCCGTATTTCAGAACACAAACCATAGCATAACTGTATATCTTGAAGCTACACCACACATGCCTTACTTTTGTTAACCAAAATCCTAGCAGTAAAAGCAATTAAAAAAAATATTAGAGGGAAATAATTGCTTTTTTTGTGTATGCATTTGTCCCTTACTGCTCTCTCTCTAGGCACAGATAAAATTTTATACAGCTTTTGCTACCTCTGCTTCATGTGGTCTGATCTTTGAGGAGATAACTATTCGTGAGTGACCTAATATTTTGTTAGGCAATAGTTTTAGGTGAGATCCAGAGGGTACTATTTTTGAATGGCTAGGATACCATAGAGGGCTACAGACAAACCCTCTCTCCCTGCCTTGGAATTCCATCTCTCTGTTCACTCTACGTGCTACCATATCATGGATCAAGGACTGGAGATGATACATTTTATTAATTTTTCTTTTCAAAAAAAAAGTGGAATCCAGGAAGAATTTTGCTGTGGCAAACATTCTCAGGGAAAAATCAGCTCCGTTTGGGATAAAAGATTATTGTGATGGACTCTTACCATCTTCTTTGTAAGATTTTTTTTGTTTTCGTTGTTTTTTTTTTTTTTCTCCAGGTGTGTTACTGGAGAGTAAAATCTTTTGGAAGACAGAACTGATAATAAGGTAAAGATTTCCTAGGATCTTTTAAGGTTTTCCTTTATTCTTTCTGCCACTGAACAACATTTACTGGTAACCATGTCTTTGAGATTCTTCTGAACCCCTCAAAGCTACACTTAAGCTAGACAGAACCTGATTTATTTCTTCCACGGTTCTTTGCAAAATAGAAAGAGTGATGTGCTGAAATTTCTTTTTTTTTTTTAGCATTTTGAAGGATAGCAAATTTTGAGTGGATGGTCAGACTTCATTTGAGATATACTGGAAGGAGAGAACATACAGAAATCAGAAAAAAAATGTAATCTGAGATTCTTCGAAGTCCATTTGAAGGACTGAGAGTCCAATTCCAGTACAATGGAAGCTGAGCCCAGCTGCACTTTGGAAAGTACTGCAAAGATACATGTATAAAATGTGCATATGAAAATCTGTATCTTTGAAAATATGAAATTATGGATCTAAATCTCCTAACCTCTTGTGAAAACTTCAAATATAACTTACAGTCATATAGCTAATGTAATAATTTATGCTCTCTCTCTCCATGCCTGCTTAGCCAGTAGACTTAGAGGTTGCAAATATTTACATTCACTACCCTCATAAAGTGAAGCACTAGACAATTTTAATGTAACCAGTAGCTAAAATTCTGTATCAGACAAAACAAATCTTACAGGGCATATGAAAAAAAGCAGGTTTCTACTATCTGTATGCTACCACCCATACATCTGTCAGGAAAACATGCCTCACTCCTGCACCTCAGGCCCAGAGAAAAAGAATATTGTAGAACTGCCGGTAAGACCGTCAAGATGGTTATAATTCACTGTGAGTTCAAGCTGTGAGGCTGCAGCGGCTGTTGCCTACCTTCCTGCTGTCACTGAATGTGAACTTGGAACATTCACAGACACTTACCAAGCCTTTTTTCTGTAAATAAAGTAGGGATAGTGGCAACTTCTCTCACCAGAAAGTTGGGAGAAAAAAATAAACTAAATTTGTAAAGATCTGTGGGTAGGAGTTGTCCTCAGAAGTCCTACAGGTAGACTGGGAAGTGCTTACCTGTACTACAGTTGGCTCCTTGGTCAGCTGAGGATCATTAAGTCTTTCCCGTCTGTAATTTAAGGCAGGGTGGGGGCCATTCCCATACTGACACTCGAAACAGGAACTTGCATCACAGCCCAGATCCAGGAGATATTTCAGCACAGAGAGGTACTTCATTGAAAACATGATGGTAGCTGGAAATGTGGTGGGATGAGTTGATATATAGGCATCAATGTTTGCTCCATGGTCAAGGAGCAGTTTCATGGTCTTCATGCAGCCGTGACGGATGGAGATGAGTAATGGGTTGATCAAGTCAACATTGGGGTTGGCTCCGGCTTGCAGCAGGAGCTCTGTGGCATAGATATTGTTGTTAAAAACTGCAAAATAGAGGGGAGTGGTGCGTCTGTCCTCATAAAGGCAGGACCGCTCATTGGAGAGGGCACTGTTGACGTCGTAGCCAGCATCTATCAGCTCCTCCAAGATGTCATCGTTGTTCCGTTCAGCCGCCAAGTGCAGGGGGCTGATGCCACTACGTTTGATGCGGGTGCGGCTGGTCACAGGGATCAGCATGGAGACAATCCTGCCAGCAGGAGAGTCAGTGAATAGCGGTGAGCTCGAGGGGATTTACAATCCTACACCAAATCATAGCTTTATGGTTGTACCCATAAGACAGAGCCTGCTAACTTGGGCACAGGAACAACTCTGAGAGAAAGCAGGGTGTAAACTTTAAACCTGTCAACAACTCTCTCTGCTCCTACCTTGCCAAAAATGTGAGTTGCGTGATCCCCTCTCTAATGGAGGAACACTTTTTTTTTTTTTAATTACCAGCCAGTTTCTGTGATGTGATGGCAACTACAGGGGAGACATTCTGGCACTCACCTACCCTCATGTAACTTTCTTAGGTTCCACAGCCCAAATAGCAGACAACCAGCCAGGATCTACCAGATGTCCTGCACCTTCATCATAATGCAGTGGGTAGGACTGGAGAAAAAGGCACACATCCTCCAGCCTGAGGTGCCAGCAGAAAGGCTGTATCTCCTCACCTTTGTAGGGATTGCTTTATTGCTCAGCAGAGAAGGGTGCCAACATGAAGTGCTGGCAGGTCTTGTGGCTCACAGCCACAGCAAAAGGCATAGGTTAAAATACGTATTTGGTTCTCAGGCCTCCCCTGGCAGATTTTACAATTCAGTTATTGCCCTGCATTGATCCCTATCTTGGAGGCCTCACTGTGTGGCTTTTGGCTGTGGCAAACCCATTGGGCTGTCATTGTTCATCCCAGATCATGGAGAGCCAAAAGGACAATTAGTAAAGGGGAGAAAAAGAAATAAAAATATTCTCCAGGCTGGTTTCCATGTTTTAGCCAAGGGAGAAAAAATGTACAGCCAAGTCCTAAACCCCAGTAGTGAGGGATTGCTATTGGAACGCATGATGTGGCCTTAAACACAACAACATAAATCAAGCTGCTCTCATTATGTAACGTGAATTTCAAATATATGATGTATAGGAGCCCTGCAGTTGCGAATCTGTGATCATTTTTATGTCTGCATAGATGTCACTGGAGGTGCATGACCAACCCAATGGGTTAAACTTTCATTTCCTGCTCATCAATTTGGGCAGTTTAGCCAAGGCACTAGGTTGATTCTGTAGATAGAGACAAGTCACCTTACAGTTCTTTCAGATAGAGACTAGGGACCATCCAGCTTGAGTCTGCCTGCTGTCTCTGGAGATGACCATGCTCCCTACATAATGTCTGTGGAGAGACGGATATCTAAATAGGAACTTGTGGGAGTTAGCAAGCCAAGCACAGTTTCTTTTTTTCCCTCCTGTGCAGACTCCTCTATCTAGCAGCCAGCAGCTCTGGTAACATACAACCATGCAAAGCTCAGTTTCCTACCATGTAGTATGTCTCTTTTAAAATGCTGTGAATCTTCAGCTTGACTGCAATGGCTAGTCCCAACACTGGGCCCTCAAACATATATTTACATAATGAACTAATCCAAATATAAGTGCCAGTCTCAGTAAAACCTTTGTTTGTGACAATCTTGTGATCCTGTGAAATGATCCTGTGAAAGACTGAGCCTCCAACACTCCCAGGAGCTGAAATAAGAGTTGAAGATGCATTGCACTTTACAGGATTATGTTCCTATTTACATGGTGGACTAATGATGTCTCCAAGTTACTTCTACATCTCATTTTTAAACAAAAAGGCTTTCTAAATTATGTAAATATCTTGGGAAATTAAGCACCTTTTTTTTCTAAGCAGCCGCACTGATTTTCCAGCACTGTGACACTCGCCAGGGAGCAAGAGGTTTGGGTGCTGGTGAGTTGGCAACTTCCCACCATCAGCAAATGTTCTGTAAGAGCCTAATAACAAAAAGGGCACAGAGCACTGCGAGGACACCATGCCAAGTACCAGCATTAGTCATCCCATGATCAAATGTTTTGAAGATTTAAGCGTCTGTTTTGTTCTTTCCCTCCAGTGTATGCGGTTCAGCCAGCTCTTCACATCTGAGTTAAAGAGGCACTGCATCATTTCGCTTGCAAGGAGGACCTCAACCTCTCTGCAGGGGTGCCACACTCAGGCTCTGCATACGAATGCTAGTGTCCTAGAGCTCAGTACAGTCCCTGTACTCCACATTTGTTCTGGTATGATAAGCAGGAAACATCAAAATTGTATCAATTTAATTGTGTAGCTTGAACTTGTCTCTTTTTCTCACCTTTCAAAGTGGATTGGTTTAGCAATTTGGTGCTTCTATTTCTGAAGCCTTTCTTGTCTCTCTATGGGGAGAATGCAGCTCAAATGAAGGCAGCCAAGACCAGAGAAGTCAGACTACAGCCCATGTCTGTCACTGGGCTGAGCTTCGTGTACAGTTTTGAAATGGTGCCAAGTTTCTCCTTATCCCTGACACCTGCTTCTGTGATTTCTATTTGTTAGAAATTATATGGAGCAGGAGGCTGAGCATCCTTAGTAGGAGTGTACCAAGAGTTTACTGATTTCTATTTACTTAATAAGTTTGCTCACACTTCACAAAGTCTTGTCTTCTCAGCATCTTAGTTCTGAGGAGGAAAGAGTTAAATGGCTGCTTGCAGTTGTCCTACAGCTCAGGAGATGACTGTTATGAATTTCAGGTCAGTATTGACAAGGTGTCATTTAAAATAAACAAACAGCAAGCAACAAGAGTTGACAGTTGAGCCCTGGGACCACATTCTTGGCTTTTTGATGGTAAGGAGCCTTCGTGCTCTGGCAAAAAGTTGAAGTGTGGAATTCCTGCAGAATTACATACTAGATCTGCAGGAACACAGAGGTCACCGTGAAGGGTGTTATTTTACTGAATACCATAGGAATTAGGAATGATCAGCCAATTGGGCTAAAGCTTTGTCATTTAGATAAATATTTATAAGAGAATATCTCTTTCTTTTGTCTTTCTCTTGCACTTAGTTTGCAGCAGTTGTGCATAAAAATTTGTGCTCGGTCTTTTGCAAGTGAAGGAAAACAGAGTTTGGCCTAAATTCTGGTCTCATTTATGCTGCTGGTTGTCAGGAATAACAGATATAAGACGTGAATCAAGCTCTTGCTTTCGTACATAGGGGCGGATTCACGTTGCAGAGTCTCCATGTAAATTTCTTTCAGGTTGTAGTGTGAGTTGAGGGGAGGAAAATATTAAGAGAGCTGGGTCAGACTTTATATACAAACTGGATACAGTCCAACTTACTGTACTTTAAGATAAACTTTTTCAAAAGTGAGCAACTGGAACTGGGTTCTGTCTCTGGCACAAGGAAATGTCTTTGTAAATCAAACCCTGGAGAAAATTTTGAATGATACTTGCATTAATCTGTGCGGGGTGTCCTTGAACATGGTGTAAGTGTATAAACCTGTTACATAATTCGACATTGAGCTTCCCTCTAGAATACACAGCTTGCACAAGTAAGCCAACTCCAGCTACAGAAAATTAATATCCTGAGGTCTAACAAAGTGTTTTGACAAGCTTAATTGACAATCCCAAGCAAACCTATATGCTAGGATGAAAAACATTATGGGAGGGTGTAATGATGTCAAAAGCTTTTATTCTTTAGACATCGTGAAATATGTAAGAATCCACTCTAGCAGTTGTCTGCAAAGATAGCTGTATTGTCCAGAAACAGTCATTGCAGTTGGATAGACTCTCTCATTTGCTTGTTGTCTCATTTGCCTGTTCCTAGAAGTATTTTGATAGATTCTACAATAGTCAGAAGAGTCCTCTACAGTCAGAAAAGGGGTTTGTCACTGCAAGATCTGACTGTGTTTTGCAAAATAAGTGTGGGTCGCTCACCCTTCCAGCAGTGAGGGGTTAAAGGCAGGAACTAAAACTTGCTGTAGAATCAAAAGTATATGCTATGGAGTCCAGATTCAGAAGAATGCTGCAATGTCCCAAATTTTAAAAGGGCTGGGTAAATGCTATTTACATGACAGTGTAAAAATCCCATCCTAGACAGCATCTTCTAAATTGATATCCTTTATCACAGACTGCAGAGTTTGTTCCTTTCCCAGAAACACCTCTGTTTCAGAGGACTGCAAAAATCTACCTGATTCCTCGTTATTTTTTCTACTATTACTATTCTCACTGTTTAAAGAATTTGCTCAGCTCTATCCCAAACATGTTTCATTTCAGACAGACACCACCGGGTCATTTTATGCATGTGTCTGCTATAATTAAGAGTTATTTAATCACTCAGTAATAAAATATATTTTCCAGGCCATGAGCAATTCTTGTTCTCCTTTTCTGAAGCTATTCCAATTTCCTGAAAGGTTTCTGAAAGGGAGAATACCAGAACTGAACACTATATTCTAGCAACAATCTCACTAATGCCCTAGAGATTCACTTAACCACTTCCTGCTGTAGGCAACTGAATTATTGTCAATAAAACCTGAACATAGCAGAGATGAATCTAAGATCTTCTGCTTGTGTAGAAGAATCACAATGGACTCATGTAGGGAACTACTCTGCGAAAACTGTTGAGGACTAACATTCCCCACCAATACTATTTTAATTTCATCTCAAGAATGTTTTGAGGAGCTCAGTTTAATCTACTTCCAAGATACATGATGTTATTTAGCTGTGACAGGTAATGTCTTGGTAAAGTTAAAAAAATCTTTCACCCTGCATTCCTGCTCACCCCATCCCATCCCAACCTGCAAACACACTCTTCATGATTTCTGGCCCAAGCTCTGCTAGCAGAAGCCTCCATTCTCAACTAGTAGCTCCCTTGCTCATAATGCCAAGAATTAGATCTGAAACATTACATTTTCCTTTTCATAAGAATATTGGATTATTGTCTAAAAGATGAAACTATGAAATAAATAAAACTTACTCGCAAATCCCTTTTTTGGCTGCTATGTGAAGAGGTAACAGGCCATCCTTATTGGCTTTGTTAGCATCTGCTCCTTGGGACAAAAGAAACTCCACAATATGTACGTGTCCATTTTTACAGGCTTCATAAAGGGCAGAGGCATTATCACTGGCTTGAGTATTTATATCAGCGCCTAGGAAGGAAGAAAACTATTTAGCACCAAAATATTAAAATCAAGTGGAAGGAACGTACTTTGAATAAAGACATGCATCTCCATAACACTGCAGCTACAAAATGTGCTGGCTGGGGATGTGAATGAGGTCATATCAGAGATGATATAGTCATATCAGTTATACACCATTATATCATAGATTTACACTGGCTTTTAATATGATGGGAATTTTATGAGGGAGAGTTTGTCATAGGTGGCAACCATTAGGAACCAACCATGAATCCAGACTCCATTCAGCTATAGCTCAAAGGAGGAAAAAACTTTAAAATGGCTTGTTCTTTATATAGCGTGGCCTTTCCTTCAAACACAATAATTCCATTGGTATTTATATGTTTTTGCTATGTATATACGCTATTCCTGATCAGGAGCTTGGACTAGACCGTCTCAATAGGTGCTTTACAAAATTCTATGGGTATGTGTTTATGATACATGTTTATACATATCATTCATACTCTATATATTCACACTATAATTACATTTATAGTATTTATACTACGTTTTAATTTTAGTACATATCCAGGCTAAAATAATACTCTATAAAAAGACATCTGCACAGTGCCAAGCAACAATTCTAAACAGGCTTTATTTGGGCATGTCTTAATCGATGAATATTGCATTTCAAAACTCAGCACCTGAGGTCATATCTCTTCATTCCGTGAGAGCTGAAGTTTGGCTCCAAATGGTTTTACCAAAACAAAAAATAAAATTAATGAGCTACTAGATTATGTCAGAATTTTTCTTTCTTGAGCTCTAATGTGTGCTTGGCTTAATAAAGAACATGCAAGTATAAACCAAGACAATACTTTTTTGCCACAAGCAATTTGGAATCTAGCCTTTTCTGTTGTAGATATTCAAGGCCTAAAAGCCCGGATTTGAACTGTCATATACTGTACCATATACTGCTCTATGTGTGTATCCTAAATGGGAATGACAGTTCATTGGAGTTTTGCTTCTAAATTCCAACAAAGAAATCATGTTTGATCATGAAAAGTCTCTGCCAAAGAGAACATTTCCCTGTGTTCTCACCCTAAGCTGAAACATCTGTGTTGTGT
This sequence comes from Empidonax traillii, assembly GCF_003031625.1. Lineage (NCBI taxonomy): Eukaryota > Metazoa > Chordata > Aves > Passeriformes > Tyrannidae > Empidonax > Empidonax traillii. The sequence goes on from NW_020955476.1 coordinate 538,827, forward strand.
TTGGCCCTCTGAAGATGCTGTAGCTGGAAACATCAGGAGAACTTCAGTGACAAAAGATAATGAGGGACTACATTCCTAATGAGAAAGAAACCCTTTTTATGACGAACATTGCTCATAATAAACAATGAATGATATCATTCTGGGGATTTTCAGAGGACCTTTTCAGGCTTGAAACAATTGAGCAGCTTTATTGGATTTTCTCCTGCATATTTTTTTCAAAATTGAACTTTAGGAAATCCTCATATCTATCTAGTTTGGAACACAAATCACATTCTGGCTTAGTTTCTAGCACTGTAGGCAGTACGATGGACTAACTGGTCGTGTAAAATTTTAGGTCTTGCCTCCAGAGACACAAAAAAGGAGCCAGGGAGAGTTACTGGGAACTTTGAATTATTAAGAATTAAATTAATAAAGGCATGTGATGGCACAGCTGTACTCACCGCATTTTGCAAGATATCTCAAGGCTTCCAGCTGCCCACTCTCAGCTGCCACGAATAAAGAAGTGATCCCGTAGGCGTTTGCCGACTCAATCTTGGCACCACCTTTCACAAGGATATCAATAATCTCCAGGTCATTTCGGGAGACAGCCTCATGGAGAGCAGTCCATCCTCGATTGCAACGATGGTTGGTATCTGCGTTGTACTGTACCAGGAGTCTTGCGGCCTCCGCGTTCTTACGCTCACAAGCTGTTTTGGAAAAATGGGAAGAGACTAGGACAGGCCTTTGAAAATATTCTGGGTGTTGTGTATCCATTTCATGTAGCCTAAGGCAGTGTGACACAAGTAAGCCATAGTAAGACCAAGGACCAATTCAGGTCAATATGACGGCCCAGGCTGCTGCCAAACAATGGTGTCTGGGACTCCTAAAGGATGCGATAGTAAAACCAATCTTCAGCTGGGAGCTGGTGGGAGCTAAGTGTCCTGTGCAATGGTTATGCCAAGCCTGGTACTGGGGGGAACCCAGTCCAGCACATTTGTACCAAACGGACATGACAGTGACAAAGTGAGGTGACAAATGTGCAGGAAATAATTTATGAAGAACAAATGCGTTACATAAATCACATGACTTGAACACTTTCTTTCCAAATTCTGTGCAAATTGACTCTTTGTCTTACTGTCCTGGACTGCAGATAAAGCTCTATATAGACAAGAAAATTAAAAAAAAAGTTCAAACCAACAGTACCCAGAAAAGGATCCTTAGAAAACAGTAATTGTGTGAGTCAGTAGCACTTTCTCAGCCTGAAACAATTTTTAGTTAAAGACTATCCTGAGCTAAAGAAGGATTCTTGACCATTAATAGCATTTTGTTGATTTTTATTCTACAAATTTGTCCCATTGCTTTTTGGATCCCAAATCATCAGGTTTCCCACACACTTTTATGGTGGGATCCCAAACCAGGGGTACATAGGATAAGCAGCTACATTTACAAACTCCAATTAGCATTTGTTGTACAATGTACAGAAGAGAGGCCAGTACATTTCATAGCAATTGTTTTTTTCTCTTTGAAGTAATAGTGTCTTTTTTTCACAGAAGTCCCACCTTTTGGTTTTGATCCTTTGCTTGGGGTATCTCCACAGCTTTCTCTCTCATAAACACGTGTCACTCATATGTACTGAATTTAACTATGTAACTGGATGCTTCTGTAATTACCTATCTATAGCTCTGAAGAGTTTAATTTGCTTCCATATGAGGGATGGATACTTTGTTATGGTAGATTTTTGTTTGATTGTTGTGGGTTTTTTGTTTTGGTTTGGTTTGTTTGTTTGGGGTTTTTTCTTTTTTTTGTTGTTGGAAGATAAACTAGAATATATTGCATCAGCGCTAGCACATTCTTACTAAGAGTTTTTCTCTGGCTAAAGGGTGTTTTCATATCATTGTTGTTGTTACTATTATTACTATGAGCACTACTATTACCACCACTACTATGTGTTTAATGCACAGCTGAACAGCATTCCCTTAGCCAACTAAAAGCCAGAATTTTAAAACAAATGCATTTTAAACTGAGCAGCTCTAATGATGGGCGTGTCACCTCCAAACTTGGAGGTGAGATTGGTGTTTTAACCAGTAATGTGAGCTTTTAATGTTTTAGAGTGCTAAAAGTTGTCATGGCAGGAGCAAAGAGGGATTGACGTGAAGGTGTTAGAGATCATCTCCTTCTGTGAATCTTTGTGATATCATGGATGTATTGATATTCTGCTAAAGGAAGAAAGTGTTCTCTCCAACTAGCAGCAAAGTCATATGTCCACGTTAAATACTTTATCCACCTCACTGAATTATTTGTAATTTTATGCCTCTCCCATAGGACACGGCTAGGCCTGACCCACATAGTATATGAACCACTGGCATGCCTACAATCACTGTACTCCCACATCTAACATCTACTTAGATCCTACTGTTTAGAAAAGCATACATATTCCAGTACTCTCCAGCTTTCTATAAGTTTGGGACATTGTGTAGACAGCCTGTGCTTAGGACCCCACTGAACCACTCACACGCCCCTCCCAGCACTACATCAAAGCCTGCACCCTACAGGGCAGCTGCTAATCCTGTTTCTGTTGCAGATAAGAAAAAAGGCCGTGGCATGGCAGGTCAGACATAAGAGATAGAGGACTACTGCAGAGAAGTAGAAAACAGGAGCTAATTGCTGAGTTTCTGCCCTTCATCACAAATGACCCTGCAGTTCTGCCTTGCTGGCGCCAGAAGAGTTCAGCATCCCTGGAAAAGCAGCTACACACCTTTGTAGAGCGGTGTTTCTCTGGCCTTGTTGGAGATGTCAGGCTCAGCCCCAGCCTGCAGCAGGGTGAGCAGGCAGTCCAGGTTGCCCCGGCTGGTGGCCAGGTAGAGAGCTGTCTCCTCATTGAGGGTGCGTTGGTCAATGGTGTTGGGGTACGCTGTGGAGGAATGGTGAGCCCAAAGTCATTAGGGCATGTAGTGCACAAGTATCTACTGCATCATCACCTCCCAAAATCCTTGGAGTCTCAAGTAAGTTTTTACTGCTTATTTCTTTTCCTTTTCCATGATCAATACAAGTTAGGAATGTACTATAAATTACTATAATTCAGATTGAATATCTAAATCTGTCACCAGTTTAGATTGAAATGTTCAGCTATGACCACTAGGGATGTAGAAAGCTGTTGAGAAATTTCAGCAGCAATCTGAAAACAAACTACAGGAGTTAATTGCCTTCAAGCACCAGCAAAGAGGTGATGGGTTGGATCTCCAGCCAGTGGCAAGTGGGGTAATTCCTATCAGCTTTGGCAGCTGAGCAGCTCGTAACAGCAGAGAGCTCGGCTTTAAGGCTTTAGTGTGAGAAATCCATGGCTTGGCAGGATCTATCCTGACCTCTCTTTCTCCCAAATATCCTAACTTTTAAGGCTTCAGTCTTGAAACCTGTTTTCCTAGAGAAGATGAAATTATACAGTCAGAGAGGTTGGAAAAAAGTTTCACACACAGTCCCAGGCCAGGATTGGGATGCTGCTAATACTGCCTTTTAGTTTATTCGTATTCTTCTTCTCCCTTTTGTAATTAATTAGTTTTAAGTTCACTGACCTTTTTGCAACAGGCTCAGGCAACCCACTTGGCCATAGTATGCAGCTTCATGGAGGGGTATCCAGCCATCCTTATTAGGTTTAGAAAGGTTTTTTCCTGATTTCATCATGTTTCTTACTGCTTTTTCATCTCCATCCTTGATTGCTGCCACTACAGGGTCAAGTTCTCTTTAAAACAAGATTAAAACTTGATTACTGCTTCCTTCATTACTGAGAAGCTTTTTGGAGCAACATTACTGTATCATTTAGCCAAAATCGTGAACCCCTTCAGCCTATATACCAAGCATTTGCAGCCCTGAGGTGTCTTGCCACAGGGCCTGTAAAGGTAAAATTTGTCTTCTCTAATTTTACCATTCTCAGCAAATCAGAAGAATCGCTCTCTAGAGGAACTGATCTCTCTCCTCACTCCTTGAACTCTGTCAGGCTTGGTGCTGTCACCACTTCCCTGGGGAGCCTGTTCCAGTGCCCGGCCATTCCCTGGGTGAAGAATCTTTTTCTTGTATCCAACCTAAACCTTCCCTGACATAATTTGAGACCATTCCTTTGGGTCCATTTGAACATTAGGGTGTTTGTCTTTGCTCTCCTTTCTTCATCCAGGATGACTGAAAAAAAATACACCCACCTGAACGAAATTCTAAGCTGCCCTTCATGATGTCACTACAGAGATCCACAGCTATAGTTATTTCAGCATTGAAAAACCAGATTTTCAGAAATAGTAACTACTTCAGACATTATTGACCTTAAAAAATATGTCTCCAGTGTCTCAGTAAGACATATGAGATGCTGGACACTTCTGAAAATCTGTTTTTTAGCTGTTAAATGACTTGGTCCATTCTAATCCAACAAACCACTGACAGGCTCCACAGGGCCAAATAACTTCTAGACACAAGGATTAAAAGGAATGAAAAAATATTAGGGAGGAAGGGAATATTTAAAAGTTTCTCCAGAGTTCAAAGTCATTGAAATGTGTAGAATCACTGGATATATAAATAACATGTAAGTAATATTTTTTTTTTTTTGGTCCTACATAGTTCTGATACTTTCAAGAAGAGGCTCACTGAAAATCTACAAAAAGCATGAAGTGTGCTGCATGCCACCCAGCATGAGGCACAGTGAGCAGCCTACAAGTGCTCTTTGCCCTCACAAGTCTTCCCTCTGCCAAGGATGCATTCCACACACTCTGGGCAGCGACCCATTTCTCCAGGCTCTGCAAGAGTGGTTGCAGAGCAGGGCTGACCTGGGCACATCAGTCGTTCTGCAGAGCAACAATGAGAGCTACTGGGAGTCTCCCCACATAGCAGGAGTCACAACACTGCCTGACAGTCACAATGCCCCCAGTCAGAAGTGTCTGCAGCAGGGCCTGCTGCCCTCCTTCCACCTCATCTGAGGCTGCTGGGATTGTGGCAGAGGCAGGAAGCTGGGAAGTGGGTATTCTACAGTCAAGCCAGGCAGGACCCCTGCCCATGGCAGACAGCAGCTCTGTGCATGCTGGTGGGCTGTGCCTTCCAATGTTGGCATCTTCTCAGGCTCCTGCTCAGCTGTGCTGGGACAAGGCAGCCACAGCTTTCTTATTTTGATGCACTAAATAAATAAGCTCCAGGGCAGCCAACATTGCAAAGGAAGAAGCACTTTTCCGGTTCTAATGGGAACTTGCAAAAAATGAACGTGGGCTATACTTTCAGAGAGGAAGAGGTTCATGAAAACAAAGGAGCATTTGTGGTTTGAACTAACTCTGTGGAGAAAACAGTCCTGAAGCCAAAGAGATGTAGGAGACAGGTACCATGTCTCAGAGAGACTGTTAGCATCAACAGGGTAAGAATACAGCATGTGTTAAAGGTCATGCAGGGTAGTGATTATGAGAACAACCTTAAACTCTAGTTATGACAGAATGAAAGTCTAAAATACCACAACAGAGTGAGATCATAGACATAAAAATATGGGCAGGTTAGCACAGGACTCCTCATAAAGCAGATTACTGGTACAACCTCTGTATTTAGGGCGAGTTACAGGAGCAATTCTGGATTCCATTGCCTTCCAGGGGCTGGACAGACCAACAGCCTGAAACTCACACCAGCATCACTAATTTCAGTTTGCCCAAAGGTACCCGGTCTGTGCCATAAACACTGATCCTAGCCTTGAAAGAAAAGTCACCAAGCTGCTTCTCTGAGGGTAAACTCAGGGCCTTGAAGTGGAACAGGTGAACTCAACACTTATGCCAGAGAATGGGAGAAAACACCATTTCCTAGGTGAAAAAGTGCTTGGTGCCTCTTGCTCCTTCTCTACAGCTGGAGATAGTGATTTCAAGACAGTAGAATCACAAAAATAGCAAGACTGGAATGGAGAGAGATATGGGACACGAGGTCAGGCATTTTGCCTGAGAAGATAACAGCTAGAGCAGGCAGCTGTCTTCCTGGCCACAGCCCTCCCAAGAGGAATCAGCTGACCTCTGATAACTACCAGGCTAAGGTCCCAGGGACACTGCTGTATCTCCAGGCTGTTTAGAGTACCCTGGGGACTAAGCCTAAATTTGCTAATTTTTTACAGATAATAGATTTTTATACAGGTGTTAGAAATTGAGCATTTTGTTGAAGTCAGCTGGCAGCAACTACTGGCATGTTTGTCTGGGAGAGGAGGCAGAGATGGGGGATCTTCATCTTTCAACGCCTCTGGCACAAGGCTGTTGAAACCATCTGTTGTTCTATGCAAAGGTTTGTGTTACACATGTACTGTGACCTCAGGATTTGGGCACGTGGTAGAGTTACCGGCACTTAATGAGTTACTGCATGCCAGGTGGCTACAGCAGGAGTCTGTGCATGGGGCTGGCACACAGCAAATGCAAGGTGAATAACGTTATCTGAGACCACAGTGAAGGCAGGAGGTTACCTCGGATCTGTAGTAGGCTTAAAAATGTGTGAAGAATCAGTTACTATTCTACTTAAGCCCTCAGATCTTGAATGAAGCAAACTTCTGTTGGGTTCCTTGACCTTAAATGATTCCTGAGTAAGATGAGGGGGTTTACTGGACGAGGCTACGGATGCTTTAGCCAAGTAAATTCCAGATCAGAACAGAAAGTTTAATGAATCTCTGTGTGAAATCCTTGTTTTCTGCCTGGCTTATAGTTGGTTTTTATAAAAACACAACATATTCTGCTGCCTGGATTTCATAAAATATAGAAAAAACAAGTATAAAACTATGATGTAAGTCTTAATATCTGATGAAATCTTAACCTTATAGGCAACTCAAAAGAATTACTGCATTTCAAAGGCCAGTAGCCAAGACAATAAATACTCATTACAGATGAGATATATAGTGAGGTCAATTTGGAGTGCTGCAGAAGAGGTTCAGTGGAGTATGGAAAAGTTCAGGAAGCTCTTTGTTTTCCAGACAGCCTGGAGTGATGCAGGCAGCATTGAAGCAACAGCACTTCCCTAGGTGAAGCCAAATATCATCCCTTCCTGGATCTGAGACTAGAGTAAAATATCATGCCATCATGCTCTCCTGTGGCTTCCCAGCTATATTTGTGCTCTCACCTGGCAGCAGAAGAGGGCTGGTTTATCAGCCTTACCCCAGCCTTCCTGTGGGCTGAACTCTATCGAGCTACTTGATGCAGAAGAACAGCCTGCACCCCACCATGCTGCTGCACCCAGAGCATCACAGAGGCATGCAAGGAGTGCAGAGCACTTACTGAGAGGATGTGATTTCAGAGTGGCCAAGGGGAGCTGGCAGGTGACAGGGGTAAGGCAGGCTTCATGTTGCAGCAGAAAGAGGTTTTCACAATGTCAGGGAGGGCAACGGCAGCAGAGGGCCAGGAATAGGCCCTGCATCAGCCAGGATGTGGGGGGAAGTGAGGAAAACTGTAGAGCTGGGTGAGGGATGAAAGGAAGAGTCTTGGAGGAGGAGTCCCTACAACCAGGCATCTAGGGAGATACTTTTGACACAGGTAAAGCAAAGTAGATTTGAACTGAGTAGATAAAAAGGACAGGGAATTTTTCTTCTACAGAGATACAGAGATGTGCTGCTTACAGCACTTTTCTCATCTGATTGCTAAGGGCAGGTGCACACATCTACTCTGCCTGCAGAGAGCCGTAATAAGCCTGTCATGGTCCAGACATTTCCACTACACACAGGCACTGTGGCAGAGCTCGGGCCACCCCCTTTCTCATCTGCTTTCCTCATCCAAGACTCTATTCACTTAGGCTTATTTGCAGCCTTCCCAACAGCAAAACTTGGCCAGGAGAATCAGAGTCAGTAAAGCTAGTTTCCTCTTTGGGCAAGTAAGCCCTCTTCAGTGTGGCAGAACAGCACAGGCATGGCTGGGAGAAGGCACAGCATCTTGGGAGCATTTATAAAATATTTAGTTTCAAGGACTGCACTTTCTCACCTTATTTATATGTGGTGATACACTTTTTTCCCCACTCTTCCCCATTGTTGAACCCTGAACTTAATACCAATGCAGTATACCATTACTATCAGCACCTGCCTACCTCGTCTACTATGGTGATAAGTGAGCCAGTCTATATAAATCACACTGCATTTGTCCCTTCCCTGCTGTCCTTGTCACCTCAGAGCTACTGACTCACCCAGAATCCCCAGGACATGTGCGCTGAAGGGATGCAGAGGGATGAAGAGGGAGAAGGGAACAAAGGAGGTTTGAGGTGGCTCAACTGCAAGAGCCTGGTTATGATCTGGGGCAGCTAGGAGGTTGGAAGGAAGAGCAGGAGTGCAGCGAGGGTGCAGTGCAGGTGTCAGCAAGACCTCCTCCAGATGAACACCACCATCTCCCCCCACCTGACACCATCGCCATCCAGAAGAGATATCTTAGGGGTAGAGTGGGCAGCAAGGCTTGTTTTTACTGCAGGGAAAAGCAGGAGAGGAAGAGGGAGACACTTACACGGACTGGGATGTGCTGCACAGGCTGCTGTCGTACCTTCGCCTGACCCCCGAGGCTGCCCCAGAGCTGGATGGCTGAGCACGGCCTGTCTGCTGGGCTGCCAATCTGGAGTGGCGATGACATGAATGGAATAAGGAGAAATACTCCGAATAGGAGAAACAGGTCATGCTGAGGCAGAAACACAGACACACATCCACAGAAACGGAGCGAGAAAGCCTGCCGGTCAGGGCTTTGAATAAAAGCAGATGGCCACGGCTTGCACTGCACTGGATTCAGCTGCTCACTCGGCTCGAGTTTATTTTTGGCCCTCTGAGGAAGCGTCAGGGGATTCAAATGACCATATAAGACAACAGTGTGGTTAACCCTACCACCACCGCACAGGAAGCAGGCATGAAGCGAGGTGAGGTGACATTCATCACCTCCAAAGTGCCACGCAAGCAGGTCAGAAATGAGTGCAGAGGAGGACCCAGGGTGTCTGGGTGTCAGCTCCATTTCAGCTCGGCTCTCCCAGGTGGCAGAAGAGTTCAGCAGTGCTACAGATCTGGTGATATAAGCTGCAAAGATTTTCCCTCCAGTCGGAGGTCAAACACTGCCGGGCTGAGGCAAGAGCAGGACAGGTTAATGCACAGAAATGCTAATGCTGCCTTTTGCCAAAATAGCAGGTGTCAAAGGACCCCCAAGGAGGACAAGACCAAATGGCCAGGGAAGCCCTTCTTCTACCCAGCATCAGGTCCCCACAGCACAGATGACAGTACAAGAGCATGGTAATAACACTGAAAAATCACAACCTTTGGTGGGGATTAGGACTGCAGGCTGTACAGCATCCTGATTCCACAGCTATGAATATGCTTACATCAAATTGTAATGGAATTGTTCCCAGTTTCCCACTCTTGGAAACCAAACAACCACAGGTGGTAATGAGCAAGGTGTCAGAAGGTAGAGTTAGGACTAAGAAGGAGAAGCAAAACTTTGGTTCCTCCCAGTTTATTAAAAAGTGAAAAATTAGTTTGAAAGGGTATTTTCCCTTGTTTTGGAGGTAACTTTGGGACCTATTCCCTTTTCCCTTGAGAAATCTGCCTTATATAAAATGAAAGGGGAACAGTGCCTGGGCTCAAAACTGTCAGCAAGTCTCAGTGATGACAACTCAGCATTGCAGGGGAGGGGGATGGTGCCACAATTTGGTGTCTGGAGCTGTTCTTGGCTGAGAGTGGTATGTTTGAAGTCTCTGACTGATCTGAAATAGCCACATCCTCTAAAAACTCAAGTATCTAAAAGGTAGCCAGCTCATATTTTTTTATGTGCCTATTTTATGCATCTCTCTTACGTTGTCCCATAACAAATGCTGTCCTCCCTCTCTGGTAAAACCTAAACTTGGCATATGGTGTGTCCCTGACGGGGAAAGGAGCAGCTAGCCTGGGGAGGGCTTCTGTGGTTCAGAAAAGCTTGTGCCCCTTTTTTTTTGTTTATTTTATTTGCTGCTTAAAACAGACAACATAAGCGTATTCTCCTTTTACTGTGAGCACATAAATTGTTGACCTCATTGGATTTATAGCAGACTCCAGCTTTCACACTAATGACAGGCTTGTGGAGGAGCCGCCTGGCAAAGCTAATTAGAGAGCACGTGCTCTGACAGGGGAGGCTGTTTTCCCTTCCCGGGCAAGCACTCACTTACCTTTGCCAAGGGTAGATGCGGTAGGGTGGGTTGTGGGGGCTGGTGCGGCTTGGGGTGGCCACCTCACCGGCACATGCCACCATTGACTTCTGGTGGCTCTGGGCACCCGGCTGACCCGTGGGGTCCTCCTCCAAGCTCTGCTGGATGGCCATCTGTATAAGCTCATCTTCACTCAGGCTACTGTACAGACTGTATTCCTCACAGCCTATTGTTTGTCTTTGTGTATTTGCTGCCGTTGTAGCCATTTTTATTATTCTTTGCTTTCCTATAAAAAGAAATTGTGATCATCAAAATCTGGAAAATGAAAGAAAGAAACTCAAATGTCTTGTGCTTTCGTTCAGCTCTGCCTCTTGATTAGACTGACCAGAAAACCCTTCAGAAATCTTCCACCAGGGAGAGAAGGTTATCAGCTAAAATCTGCATGTAAACCTAATTAACTAAGTCCTTTCTGTCACACAGAAATAACTGGTTTAACTGGTGTTTTAAAAAGAGGAAGCGAGCTGTTGCAAGCAAGGCAGGTTTTTATCTACTTCTTTTGGTTTCCAAATCTCAAGAGAAAATAGGTAAAGGAAATCCCCATGAGATTAAAGAGCTGCAGTTTTAAATTTTACTTAGGAGAAGGCCAATGGATGTCTCTTTTTGTTGGCTATATTTCTTGCTCTACTTGCAGGAAATCAAGGGAAGAGGTTTGTCTGTTTGCTGGTTTTCTACAAGGAAAGGTTCTCCGCCATGAAGTATAAAGAAACTGTTGAGCAATTTTTTCCACCTTATCTGGAAATCTCTCAAGCAACATGCAAAGCTATGCTTTGAAGTGACTTTGTTTCACTCAGTGAGGAAAGCAACACAACATTGCTCTATTTCACTTCTGATTTTTTGCTTTTTCACAAGGTCATGAGCGAGCTGGAAATGAGAGAAAGGGGAAACACTGGGGCGCACTCAGCAATCACAGAATGGTTGTGAACCACCAATGAGCAAAGACTTAAAAGACCAAGATTACCCAAAATACTGAAGAATTTCCAGCAGTGATAGGGAAGTACTAATGGTATGAGTGCATGGTGCTCTAGAAGGTTCTCATTTGAATGCCAAAGAGCACTCTGGCCACCAGTGTTCAAGAGCCAAAGGATTATTTTATGGGAGGAGATGGAAAAGCTTGCCTCATTTAAGGAGATGACAGCCAACATGGAATAAGTTTACTTTTTATAAGCACTGAGTGAGAACTGTGTAAAATTATGGAGAACACTGGGATGAGGAGCAATGGGAACAAGCTGCCCAGGAGGACATGAGCATGACAGAGTAGGACAGGAACACAGCAGGAGGGGACTGTGCAGGCATGTCCCCCATGTGCAGAGAGGCAAGAGGCTGGCTGAGTGCACCTGTGGGGTTGCCAAAAAAGCTGCCTGTCCCCACCCTGTGTCAGCCAGTCTCTGTCCCAGTGATGCCACAACAGGGTTGGTCTGCAGCTCCACACAGCCTGGCTGTGCCCACGTTCAGATCCTACCCATCTGGGCCACCCGGCAGAGCTGTGTGCATGAGCACCACCGTGCAGGACCTGCCTCAGCAAGAGCCTCAGGGGAGCCATCAGCTTCTCTTCCCTGTGCAGCTGCTCTCTCCAGCAGGCAGGAGTTCTGCCCCTGGCTCACCACGTGCCTGGGACAGCCTGGCTTCCTGGGCACTCGCACCTACATCGATGGCGGACAGGTCCAGAATGCCACAAGACTCCCACCAGGAAAGTACCCTGCTGGGGCAGCCCTTGCTGCTGTGTGCACAGCCAGTCCTGACCTGGAGGAAATGGTAGCTCCCCAAATGGCAACAGGGCCATATCTATGCATGCCCAGACTCTTGTATTTGTTTCTTTAACCGTAATTTAAAAAACCCACCCCCCTCACAAACTAATACAGTTTGAAGAAATTGCAAGAGCTTGAATTAAACCATAAGTAACTTAAACTCTTGAATTAAAGGTTTTCACTTCAGACATGGTGATATCTCCCACATCAACAGCCACATCAGACTAGCCAAGCCCACCCCAGAAGTGTGAAGACTTCAGAGTAAAGGGAAGCCCAGCAGATTTCAGACTGACATTATGACATTTAATAACAAAGGATGCATTTTACATAAATGGAAAATGCCAAACTAAAGCCTTTAATTAGCTCTAAACAATGCTACCCAATTTTGATGATTTTTCTCTCTCCCTTTTTTTTTTTTAAATTTTTTTTTTAAATTTATTTTATTTTTTATTCTTATTTTCAGCCAGATCTCTCATGGCTGTAGTTAGTTCCCTTCTCCATTGGGAGCTGATATGCCTAAGGTCTGCTATGACCCTTGCTGTCCCAAAGATACAAGCCCAGACATCAAGACACGGATAGCTCTTGTATGGAGCTGCTGCCCGTCCTGCACCCCAGCTGCTCCAATACCTGTCTTTGGCTGTTCTCCAGCGAGTGTCTGGCCAAGAACCACGACACAACTTTGTTTTTCCAGCAGCTTCTGCTGCTGTTTGGCTCTCTCAGCTCCTGAAATGCTGGGCAGCACTTGCATAGCTGCCCAGCCTAGGTACTCACGTAGTTAACTGGTGAATGGCAGATGTGTGGAATCCACGGACTGGAGTCAGAGGGCTTGTCTGCAGCATCCAGTGCTGCATCCAGCACTGCAATGCCTAAATGTACTGACCTGGCCCCAGTGGTGACTCAGAGACCTTAACAAAGCTGTCACTGGAGAGGGCAGGATCTGATTGTAAGCTCCTAATGGAGGTGATGCACAGTGACTCTTTGGAGGAGGCAAGGATGGAGATGAAACTGCTCCTCTCTGAGGGCAACCTGCACCAGTGCAACCTGGGACACAGATCCCTCCTCTGTATCCTGCCCAATCCCATCACTGGAATCGTTATGCCACAGGAGGCAGGGGAGGCAGTGAATCCATCCTCACTGTGCTTCTGAGCTGGGTGTTGCAGTACTTTCAGGGGCAGTCAGGGCTTTGAGGAGACCACTGCAACACGATGTCACACCCTGGCACAGAGGAGCTAACTGATTTAGCTACCTCACTAAATTCCCAATGGACCTAGGTATAAAGGCCATTTCTGTACATCTTCTCCTCCCTCCTTTTGTTTCACACTTTGTTAAGGCACAGGGAGTGATAGGAAGATTTTAAGTTTGCAGGGATCATTCCTATATCACCCTCTCATTCTTTGTAGGGGTTAACTGGGTCCAATCCACTTGCACAGCAAAGGGAGAAGTCTCCTGCATGTTGGTGAGCCTCACTAATATAAATATTTTGACAAGAGTTCCACAGAGTGCAGAAACAACAGTGTTGTGAGCTGCAGCTCATACCACTGACTCATCCTGCAGGGAGAAACTTTGCAGGGCTCAAAATAAAGCTTTCGCTTCTGCTCCCTGAACTGCACAAACATGATGATAGTGTGAGGGTAATATCCTAGGGCTGCAGGAGCCTTTGGGCCCTTACCGAGAGCCAGAGACAGCCTTGACTGCCCTGAACCCTGGCAGAGACTGTTATAGTTGGGCTGGAAGCCGTTCTTACACACCCCTGCCTGTGTCCCTTTGCTCAGACTGACCTTTGTGCTGTGACTGAATTTGGCAGGAGGCACAACAAGTGCCTTCTCCCCATAGCTCCCTGTGTGATGGCCCTGAGTGGAGTGGAGCAAAGCAGGGCTACCACTCTCACCTTCCACTTGGGGATGCTTTTGTTTGAAGCTGGAGGACCACAGGGCACCAACACTGGTCTAAGTTATGTCTGATAGAAGTCACAGTGAGCCAGCTGAGCTGCAGTGACAGGCCAATCACATGCCCTTGGCTGGAGGCTAAAAGCACTGGGACCTGGCTCAGTTTACCCTTCTTTCCCTGTGGCTGAGCTTGGTGGTAGTGCCTGGCACTGGCCTGGCTCAGCTGACACAGTGGGGTGAAGGTTACCCCATCTGAGGCCATCAGTGAACTGCCAACCACAGTCTTATGAAAGCTCACTAGATTAATGCACTATAAGGTAAATACTTTCCCCATCCTGTAACTAAGGTGTGAAAAAAAAAAAAAATCAATCTCAGTTGCTAGAAATGTTTGAGCCGGTTAGAAATAGTGAGATCTGGCCAAAGTGGTCTTTCTAAATGCAGCTTGAATTTATTTGCTTGGCCTAAGCCTGCTTAGCATAGGTTTACAGTATTGGAATCAGATTTATAATCAGCCTAACTTCACGTTTTGGGGGGATATTTTAATGCTTGGCTGTACCCTCCATTTCCCTGACAGCCCAAGATCCCATCCTCACATGCAGGTAGCACACAGCATTGCATCTACTGCAGAACCTGATTTTTAAAGCTGTGGGTGTAGTGCCCTTATTATTCCTTAGAGAATGCTTTGCTTTCAGGTCTGAATGGCTTCACTAGTGATCTCTCTTGGTAGAGACATGTCTTAGGATGCTTCTCTCTGTGCTGCCACTTAGTAGTTCAGTCTGACAAGATCTTCTGGAATCTAGACTTACCACCATTTCCACATAGAGTCTGATACTTATTTTTAATTTTGCTGTCCTGATTTCAGAAGAGAGTTTGTTTATTTAGATGTAGGGACCAGACCTGTGCTATACAGGGATAACGTAGGTGCATCCAGTGACCAGAAAGCAAGGTTAGAAATGAAATGCCTGTGCCAGGGCCATGCTGCAGCACTCTGCCCTGGGTTCATAGGCAGCTGTACCTGGCAGATCTCTAAAACCAAAGGTATTAACTCACCAGGGTGGCTACTACTAATCACCTGCTTGATGGCAAAAGCCGCAGACAAACACTATTAGGTTGCTATTATATTTGGGCGACAAGCTCTGTCAACATACAGTGTTTGAGAGAATGGGCCTCTTATCCCTGATGCAACATAAATAAACAAGGATTACAGCTGGCTTTGAACATGCAATTCAATACCATTAGCATCTGAAACAACTGGTCTCCATTGATAGCACTTCCTTAAAGAAAAGCTGGGGGGGGCTGCCTGTCCTCCCTTAATAGATTCCAGGCAGCAGAATTAGCAGAATTACTTATTTCTGTCAGAGGAGGGTGGCAGGTGAGTGACAAGGTCATTAAGGGAACAGAGTCAGACTTTGCCTGCCTTTGCGCTGAGCTTATCCCAGTCAGCTGGTAACTCAATACAGGACCTTGGTATTTATGGCTCAAGGCATGATAAACCATATTTCTAAAAACATAACCAAGTCTGTGGAGGCTGAAAAAGAGAGAGGAGAAGAGCAGCTTCATAGTTTTGCCTTTTGCAAGGAATGATTGAGCCCCAGCCTCTGTAGATATGTTTGCCTTTCCACGTGTTTTTCATTACTTCTGAAAGCAGCAGGAGCACGTGGGGAAGGCAAACACGGCTGGATGTCCTCACAGCAAACCAAGCCTCCACTTCATTTCTTACTGCGGCACCTTTCAGGACAGATCCTCTGTGGGCAATGGAAACCAGATCAACTTGCAGCATTCACAGTACTCAGATTTTTGGTGCATTTTAGGTCAGTTTCCAGATAAATCCTTGCAGTTCTCTAAGGATGTTATGCTGGGTAACTACTACAGGAAAGCAAATGATTTTTTAAAACCAGAAATATTTCGGTGCCCATCAGGTCCGCCAAAGCTGAGACATCAGAAGAATGACACCTCACGCTGTCCGGCTGCAGCAACAGGCAAGGATTCTTTGTAGTGACAGCTTATGCAGACGGCTCAAGTTCTAGCCCAGTGCTGAAGGAGCAAAGACAGGCTTCCCGGAGGAATCCTCTGAGCAAACAAATCCCCTTGTTCAGCCCCAGCTGTCAAAACAGGTCACCTATCAGCCTGGCATACGCTCTGATGCCACCAAATCATGATTCTGTGCAAATTCTTTAGTGGAAATCATACACCTGCAAGCTTTTATTTCTTCTCAGAAGGCACTAATTCACCCAGCAATCAGAGCAATATTAGCTTCATTTCAAACCAATTAAAAATTTATAAATTAAAGAAATCATTTGCCCAAGGTATTTTTCTCCTTCAAACCGTGCCTTGCATGCTACATTCCACCTTAGCATATTGTAGCTACAGCACTGATTTCTGAGCAAGCTATTCTAGGGACAAAGCATCACCTGCAAGTGAAAAACAAAGTAAGGAAAAGACAGAGCTACTGTTCTGTTTAATATCAGACCATGCTTTATGGCATATTTGAAAAAAACAAACCTCCAAACAAACAAAAGCAAATCACAAAACTTCTCAAGACTGTATTAGGGTGTTAGGTTACAAACTGTTGTAGGAATAAATATTTACATAGACATAGTAAACCGAGAAGTTGAAAATACTAATTAAGTTCAAAACATGCATATTTGCATTACCTTTTTGTTCTGAAATAAAAGGTAAAAATGCTGTTGAAATGGGTTATCTCCTTGATTAAGTCTTAATTCAGAAAATCCTTGCTGGTATTTGTCTCCCTGCTTTGCCTGGATGTTTCGATCAACTGCAGGACAGCTTTGAAACACTCTCTCTTTGAAGCCTGGAGTTTATTTCTGGATCACCCCATGATCAGCGAATACAAGCCAAAATATAAGTTGTTCTGAATCTCAGATTTCCTGTTTGAAGATGCACGGCAGAAACTTTTACTGATCCTGAAGTTCTTCCTTATTGCATTATCTGACGAACTTCACTTAATCAAGCATCCTGTGGCTAAATGACACAAAGCTGAACTTTTTATTACATCATTATTTATTGTCCCTGACAAGTAGACCATATATGGACATGTTTCTGGAACCTAAAGAAGAAAAAAAAAATTGCCATATAATTTTGAAGTAAAATATGCTGTCCTGGAGAGTTTTATTTACTTGGGGGAAGTGAGCTCCCTTTACTTTTCTTTTAACTGATGCTTGTTAAACAAAATAGCCAAACATTACATGTGTATTTACTGATGTTTTAGAGTTGTTCATATATTTTTAAGGCTACAAGTTGGAGACTTCAGGATTCCAAAAGATGACAAAAGCAGTTGTGAATCTGTTCCAAGTAGTATTTGTAAGAGCTTACTTGCGGAAAAAAACTGCTCTTGTACCACTTAAATGTGAACAACAGACCCTCTGTCAGACTCCTTGAGGCCATAAATGGGAAGTGGAAGCCATCTTCCCCACATCTGGAAGAGGGCAAGCTGGCAAGTTAGAAGAAAGAGTCAGGCACATATAGGAGAACTGGCACTTGGATCAGCTGGAACATTGGGATAATAATACTCAGTTTGGGAACATTTCCATGTGTTTGTCCAGATAATGCAATGAATGAAGGGAAACTATTTTGATAACACAATGTCAAAATGATGCCTATGCTTTTTCCTTCAGCTTCTGCTTTACTGATTGCCATGGCAAAATGTTGCATATAGATAGAATAAAGCCTAGATTGCAGTGGGTCTGCAATCCTTTCTGAGTACCTTATGAAGCCTCAGGCTACCTGTACATTCCCAGTCAATGCATAAACGCCCCCATCTAAAGTTTAGCAGGAACAAGCTTGAAGGGAAAAAATGTAGCCAAACCATATCATCCACTAATATGCAAGTCCTTCCAACTCATTTGTTTCTTTTGTAGAGGCTTACAGGACCAGCATCATTCCCTCTCCATGCTTGCTCCTCAATCCATTGTGCTCCAGCATGAGAGGATGGCCAGCACATGACACATCTCCCTTCCCTGCTGTCCAAAAAGCTATCTGTCCCTCATAACTAGAGCTGGGGCTGTTGTTTTGTCCACAGTTAAGGTCATTCAGCAGTTACTGGGACAGGCAAAGGAGCCCTGGATGTCATCACCGAAAGTGTGTGAAATTCTTACGCCCTTGACAAGACGTCAGCCAACCCTCTGTGACTTTTAAACAATACCCAGTGCTTTTTTTACCCTAATACTACTTCAAGACTGAAATTAGCCTTGGCTTAAAACCAAGAGTGAATATCTCCCACATTTAACCCTTCTGCTGGCTTTTTGTCAATCTCTCACCAAATTCACGCCCCTGTCACGGTCTGCTTGATCACCCAACTCAAGAAAAATGCTGATACTGTGATGCAGATTCACATTTTGTGCAGGCAAGGGTGTCTGTGTCTTTCAGAATGGACTTATTGATTAGCACAAAGATACTGGGGCTCAAGGTCCCATTGGCCATGAACGTTGCAGGTGGTTCCCCCACCATTTGAAGCAAGAACAATCCTCAGCTTCCTTGCAGAGCTCTATGCACCCCTTGATGTACTCAAAGCTGCTATAAATGCTGATGCACAATTTTCCAATAAAAGCATAGGACTCTGCTTTGGAAGATCTATTTTCAGATACCACTAACTCTTCCTTTTGTCTTGAGTAAATCATTTAACTCCTCTGGGTGTCATTTTCTATATTAGTGAAGTGGAAATAACCAAATGCATTAACTTCAGACAACAGTCCAAAATTCCTTGCAGATGGGAAGCCAAGAGGACTACTTATATGGATAGAGATTGCTGAATAAGACCTTATATAATTAGTATCTGTGAAATCCTCAGAGGAAGACCTCATAGAAGTTTGAAATTTTAATTACAGAAATAATACAATACAGAAATGAAATCATAGATTTGGGGACCGATTTTTTTCCCAATAAAACTGTGTTGTGTCTTTATTACAACACATCCAAAACATAATAATAACAATCATTATGACTTATTAGCATTACATCATATTTGTTAATATTTCCCCTGGGGCATACAAAGTTACAAATCTGCATTTTCAGCTTAACCCCAAGACATTCCAATAGGTTACAAATGTCACCTGCAAAAATAAATATGTAAATTTACACTATTTTCTGGGACAAATTTCAGACTCAGATACTGCATATTAGATCCATTTGCTTTACCTTTAAATAAGAGTGATGGAAATGGCTGACTCGTGCTGATGGGGGAGTCAGCTAGGATGTCACAAACAGTGGAAGAGACTTGAATCTGTGAGAAGAAAAGGATGACCACGTCAAAATGAATGGCAAAATGTACAGCAAGATAGCTTATTCTTCATGTTTCCTCAAAACAGCCAGCAGAAGTCAGGTTAGCATAACACATTTAACATTTCTTTAATTTTTGGATTTGTTCAGGGTCTCTCCTTCCTTTCGTTGAACTAAGTAGTGCTTGATCTCTACTAAGCTACACAGCCGAATCAGGCAGCTGAGGCTTGCGAAAAAACAAAGTTGATTTGTGCATCCCAGGGGACTGGTGAGCTTTTTACCGATCCGTGCTGTGTGCAGAGCTGCCACAGATGTGCCATCACATGATGAAATGCATATGAAAATGGACATTACCACAAACTGTATTCCATAGACTGTATCTGCCAGTGGTGACTAACTCAACTGCATCCAAACACTCACGTGTGGCTGTTCTGAAAGTAAGAAAATGGTGATTAGTTTTGACAGTAACAGTTCCTAGACAGAAAATCCTCATAATACTTTGCCTCAGAACAGCATACCTCTTTGTGCACCAATTACATGGAACTGTTCCATTGTTACTTAGATCTGGGCTAAACTTTTTTGCTACAGAAAGACAGCAAGATGTTTTCAGTGGCATATTTCGCCGAGAGTGTAGAGCTAGGGCACACACATTTTACCATCGTATTCCAGTGACCAGAGCTTTGCATTCAGGGCTGCCATGTTGCGCTTCCATCTGACACTCCCAAAGTTCAAATGCAACCACCAGAACCACAGGGAACTCTCCTGTGCCTCCTGCTACACAACCCCAATTCAAATAACAAGAATATAGAAACTCCCACTGGGTAAAATGGTTTCAGTTTCCTTTGCAAGAACTAATGATTGCTTTGGCCACAGTGTCCTAAGAGTGGTGAGGAGCCAGAGGCACTTGTACGGAAAAAGGTGCAGGATGACACACATGCCCAGGGGGAATGAATATGATAGACATCATTCCTTGCTGACTTTGCTGCCTAAATACTTCATTGCTAGAAAGATATAGGTGTTTTGAGATCACTCTACTAAGAATATAATTCCCCTTTCATGAGGAATTTATCCCACTTTAATGGCTGCTGACACAACCCCTCGTGTCAGAGTAGACTTCGGCTCAGTGTACAGTTTCCACCTCTGCACAGTGGCTCCTCACAGAAAATTCTTTCCTTTCAAATATAACCCAAATGAAGTCCTCACTCCTATGGAAATATGACATGACCACCAAGGGGAACAGCCAGTATCCAGGGTCCTAAGCCCCATTTCAGGTATATGATGACTCAGCCCTGCCAGTGAGCTTTGGAAGACTGTGCAGCTACTACAGTCACTGCCTCTCTGCAAATGTCACCATAAGGTCACATCCACTGACTCAAACAGAAAGAAGAATCACTCAGAGGGAACATGAAATGCTAATATGAAGTGAGCATAACTCAAAGACTATATAAACAAATATATGTACCTTGGAGGAAGAGGGGAATCATAAACATTATCATTTAGTTCTCTTTGCTGTGCAAATATCATTTATCTTATGTTATAATGCATGTTAGTAAGAATTCTGATGAAAGACTCGCTTTTCCTTGACCTTTAAAAAATCCACAAAATTCAGAGATATTGCTGCAACCACATTGCTCTGAGGCTCCTGGAAGGGAACAGGAGGATGAGAATGGCAGCCCAAGGCACAGGCTGCCATGAATAGCAAAGGTCCTGGAAAAAATAGTGACTCCAAACCAGCATTGATGGAAAGGTGAAATTAATTTTTATGGAAAACATTTCCATAGGGTTTTTTTTAAGGCAGTCATTGGAAATATACAATGGCTTTTTACCTCTCCATTTGGTCCCTTAGGCTAGTTTATGAACAAACTCTCCTTTGAAGCTTTTCTCTGGTACTCTCTAATTCCACTAAGACTGATTTGTTTCTAACTATTGTATCTGTTGTATGCAATAAGACCTATTGCACAGCTCTCTCTCCCTTCCTGCACTGATGTGAGAACAACAGGCTTATTATGTATGGATCTGTCTTTGCTTTACATGCCACAGACAAACAGACCTCGGAAAAAAAACCACCCTCATTCCACAGCTTGCAGAAATGTCCATAACTTTTAACACAAGGAAGTTCAAGGAATTATGACTTTCTATATGCTTGGAGTGAACCTCCAAGCTTCTGACCAACCCCAATGAAAGTGAATTCACTGCCATGGGGCTCAGAAACTCAAAACAGCAGGAGAGGCTGTCATCCACATTGACTCCTGCCATGTTGTGCTGGTCCGCTACCCTAATGAGATATCCAGGCCTGGGACATTGCTGGATGCTGTGCAGACAAGAGCAGTGGAGGAACCAGAATAGACTGTGCTAAAAGACACTGAACCACCACCTCTATTTACCCAGCGCTGGTTCTGTGTGTGGTCAAATTCCTATGTTAAAGATACCATATCTGAAGCCCTTATCAAGTGAACTCCTTTCTATTGCCGTGGAGAATGCTTCGTTATCCTGCACTGACTGAGCATGTAGGAGAAAGGATCAGAGGTTTATGCCTCCTTTAAGTTCAAATCAGAAAGCAACAGGTTTGTTCCGCGGGACTGACATTTAACTATTTGCCCTACATCTCAGGTTAAATTCAGAGCTAAATTTAGGACAAGTGTCTGGACAGAATGTCATGACACTAGTGTATATCTGTTGCACAGCATGCCATATGAACATGTAATGTTCAACTCAGTTAAAAATAACCGTATGCTTACCTAATTCAGCAGACTTCTGGACTTTGTCTTCTGAGCTGGTAAGCAGACAGTGCAATATTAAGAGTCACAAGTATACTGTGGGAAGAGACACCTCTAAAAGCAAGGAGACAAAAAATATTCTTCTGTTTCTATTCTCTCTTTCTTTGTGTGTCAAGTAACAAGTACTGTCCCATAGTAATAGGAGTATGACATCCAGATTATCTTAAAAATTGTTGTGAATAAGTAATTTAAGGGGAATTGAGAAAAGAGTTTTTTCCCATTGAAGAGAGATCTCCTTCCTTAAGGACAGAGTTAAATGGCTGTTAAAGCTCCCACCCAAAACCTAGAAGAGGACAGATTCCTTCACAGTAAAGAATTAGCTTGCTATTACCTGGTTTCCTCAGCTACAAGACAGCTAGATAACACCAATTAATGTGGCTGAGTCAGGGAGACTCAGATCTCCAAACTAAGCATCATTAGCTTCCTGAGCTGTGTTAGGAGATAATAGCTCCAGGGAAAACCTAAGCACAGGAAAAACATACCTGTTGTACCAGTGTCAAAACCACAAATGGAGATGGAAAATCTGCTTAACAACTTTTCAGATAAGATGAGAACAGCACAGATTAATGCTGGAGTAAAGAGCTCAACTTCAGCCAAGCTGCCTTGATGTCACTGAGAGCTGTAACAGTAAGAAGAATTTATTTTCTCTATATGAGCTGCTGCCATGCTTCTGTCCTTTGGCATTTATCTAGACCCACCTTGCTGATAAGGAAAGGTCAGGATGTTTTCACCAGGCCTTGGATGGTGGGGCTGTGGGTGCTTCGGCCATGCGAGTATGATAGCCATCAATATAGAGTTCTTGGGTTAGAGGAGCTGGCAGCCTCCATGGTTCCTTGCTGTGGAAACATCCTTATAGATCCCCAGCTCCACTCGCGTCCCTGGAGCTACAACCTGGCAGAGGGAAGGTCACCAGGATGAGAAGTAAATGCTGAATACTGATGACCATCAAATGGAGGGGCCAACAGGTGTAATGAGCAAACCAGTCGGTTATCAAGGTGCTCTGAGAGCAACAGGGCAGCTTGTGGGGCTGCTGAGCAAGCACTGGGGGAGTGCCTGTGACAGCTGAGCAAGGAGAGGGTTTCATTTCAAGGCAGTAGAAATGGGATACAAGCAGTTCCCTGGGTCACTAGGCGAAAGCTGTTCCAGCTCAAATGGAGGGGGCTGGTACCTGAGAGTTGCCTCGTGGCTGATGGGAGCCTGTGCAGGCTCATTGTGGGGGCAGGATGATCAGTCACATCATGGGCTACAGCAGATACTGTCAGGTACCCTCAGCAAAAACATCTCACCCTTAGGTGGGACAGTCCTCTGGGAGGAGAGCAAGGCATAGTACCATGACAGTGTAGGGAAATGCATCCATCTACTTTGTGCTTGCTCTTCAGATACGAAAGCACTTTACTGTGAGGGCATGCCAGCATAACACCTTCCAAAAGTGCTTAAATCATGTTTACTGTTTTTTCCTTTAACGAGTGATTTCCTTTTGACCTGAGATTGTGAGACAAGATAACATGCCAAACTATTCACACTATATATGAATGAGGTTAGTGCATGCAGAGTTTCAAAGATATTTTTCTTGAAATGCTGCAAAGACTGAGTCATTTCTCGGTTGGCACATTCTATTTTTCATGAAAATGGTTTTGCTTTCTCTGCTGCAATTGTACATCATATCTGTCACATTAGTTGTGGTCACTGTTAAGTATAATGGATTAAGCTCTGATATAATCTTATTTTCTGTTGCTTGGCACCTAAAAATCAATCAGGCCATTGGTCAGCTTAGGTTGACCCCATAGGTTGACCCTGATAGTGTTAGTTTAGGAGCATTTGCAAAAAACTTTGGTCAGAATAAAGTTTCCCTCAGAGACATTCTGCCAGTTCATGATGACTGGTTTAAATCTTCAAAACTTGGCACTTTGCAATCTTTCAAAATATTTTTTGATTATTTACTCCTCAATAGTCCCGTTTTCATATAACACTGCACCCAGATTTGAATCTTGTTCAAGTCTTTATCTCCATGACATTTTGAAGCCATGTGTCCCAGAGCTGCAAATAGCACATTCTTGTGTTAATGTTGTTCAACTACTGACAACCTCTTGCTGTGAACCAGCAAAGACCCACGAGTGGTTTGACCACCAGAAGCAGGGACCTCACTCCCCAGTGTATGCTGGCACTGTAAGTCAGTAAGGAAAATCCAGGCTGCAGGCACCAACCTACCTTTGACACATTGAGTCACATGGAAATGACACTGGGGTGCATGCTGGAGACACAGAGTTCAGACTGCACAGGAAACTGTGGCTAGCTTTAAAACACAAAGAAAAAAAAAACACCCAAAACCTGATACATGCACCAAGGCTTCACTTTTGCAGGCAGCAGCTCTTAGTGAATGTACCAGGAGACGCACTGGGGCAGTCTGTGCAGCACATGGCAGCAGCAGAGCTTGAGATGCAATTTGTGTCTGGAAAGAGCCAAAACTCTCCTATCTCAAAGAAAATGATTTATAGTGTAAATTCTCACCAGTGCTATGAAATGTTTCTGGCAATTGGTTCACTGCTCAGGATATGAGGAGGAATGGAGTGTTTCATAATCATGTTATTAATTCTTTTTTTTTTTTAAGGAGAATAAAAAAGGGAAGATTTACCAGAAACCATTGGAGTAAGTGTAGGGTGCTGTCCTCATTACTGATCTTTGTAATCACAATCCACCACATGTCTGGCCTCAGGATTGGTTTGTTTCTGCTCTGCATCACATCTGTGTAACAAAGCATGGGAACTAATATCAGTTTGGTGGTATGTTCTGGTATATCGGTTCAGAAACAGAGAAGACGATGGAGTCACACTGGAGTAAGTGAGGAGTCAAAATACCCTAGGGTCTTATAACACACTAGAAATAAATAAATATGCAAAGAAAGAATAGATCAACCAGGCATTGCCAACTTTTCTTTCTTTCTTTTTCTTTCAAAATTATATTTTGTTACTTATGAAAAACTTTGTTTTTCTCTTCTGGCTCTCCTGTCATGCAAAGTACACACATGAATAAGGACTCTGTCTCTCTCTTCATATGTATATGTGCATATGAACAGATATCTTACTGAAAATTTTGTGTACTTGGTACTTGCATACAATTTCCATCTGTCCTTACTTTCCTACTGAATGCAGGAAAACTGACAAACGAGGACAGGCAATGCAGACTTTTGCATTTATTTATGTCCAGAACAAGCAGATTTTTAGGTACTGTAATTCAGTACATTTCTGATTATTTTAGTGGAACTATGCTTAATTGTTTCCAAAGTAGGAGCACAAGAATCACTTCAGGGAGAGGCGTGTATGTTCCATCAAGAGATTTTTAGAACTCTGCCTCAAATCTGTGAAAAAAAATCGTACAAAAATGGCACACCTTGACTTGCCACATGAAGTTCTCATGGCACAGTAACACTTATCCTTTTTGAGCTCCATATCAATATCCTATGTCTGATAGAAACAGAGAGTAAGACTTCAAGCTCTATGGAGGAGAGTGAAAAAATCTCTGCTGTTTCCACAGGCTTCAGGGCAATTTACTGACAACCACAATTGCACATAGACCTGGAAAGGACCTGATGAACAGAATTTACGACTCTGCCTGAGCAGATCATCAATGAAACATAAAAAATGGGTGTGCATTCTGCAGGTGGTTAGGTTGAATAGGAGTAAGCAGAAAAAAGAGTTTATTATAGGAAGTATACGTCTTTACCATCCTGGGTGTACAGGTCAGAGTTCTGTACTGGCTGAGCATCCTCAGGAAAAAAATCATTATGAAGGTTAGCAGCACAGAATGCATATTATAGCACAGAACCAAAAGAAATTTTGAAAAAATAAATCTGCTGTTAAGTACAACTAAAATGTCATAACCCAGATATAATCATGGGACTCTGCACTTCTTGCTTGTTTCATAGAGGAAAACCACACTTTGCTATGCAAACATAAGAAAATACTGCTGAGAAAACTGCCATTTGGAGGAAGATTAAAAAGAAAAGATAAAATTTGTGTACCTCTGCACACTCTGCAGTAAATATGCACAGATGCACCACAGATGCAAAGAGAGGACTAGGAACCATGTGAAAAAAGGACAGCACCAAGAAAGCCTAACAGCTTCTGAAAAATTAAAGAAATTTAATCCCAACCCTCCAATTCTGTTTGTAGCATTTGTATTTTGATGCAATGCTGGGAAGTGTTTATATTGAATTTTTTGCAGCTGATTTTGAAGCTTTCAGGTTGAAAATTTCCCCAAGGTGTTACATGTGGCAAGGAAGGAACATTTGCACAAGTAAGGTTGTTAACATGACTTGGCAGATCTCTGCATAGTGGCAAGCAGAAGAAATACTTGCCAGGGAAAGCCTGATAACCTGGTCTACCATCTCTGCTTGGACATGGCTAAGGCTTCTGGGGGAACAGGGTTTACAGGTGTGGCCAGGAACACAGCCCTCCACTGCTCCCCTCTGCTCAGCAGATATTGGAAGGAGATTTGCATCCATCTTGAAATTTATATTTCTCTAAATCATAGTTTGGTACAATTAAAAAAAATGGGGCTGGGTTGTGTTGATGCTGTTAGGCAGGGGTTGTTAACTTTTCCGCCCCCAACTCTGATTCCTTTTTTTTCGGTAGAAGTCATCAAAACGCATATGTGACTTAGTGAATAGAGCACTTTGTGTTGGGAAAAGACCCTAGTGTGCTCCCAACTTCATGTTGGGAGTAACCAGGGGTCCCCAGCAATCTCAAATGAGGTATTTGCTGCAAGTGAAAAATAGCAAAGAAATGTTTCGTGACCCAGTTAGGTGAGTTCAGGTGGGTGACTTCAAATCCCACCATCCCCTTGAATAGAAAAGAAGAAACCTTGATGGGGAACATAGTGCTTGGAGATTCTCAGAAGCAACAGTGCTTCTAAAGAATTTAGGACAATAGGGTGGAATGACTGGGTAGTAACTTTCCTGTACATATAAAGCAGCTCTATCTGTAAATTTAGCATTGTACACTTAAGGGTGGCATACCACAACATAAAACCAAACTGGTTGATGTCAGTAGACACTGACTGAATTTAAATTTGTTTTGCAACATGAGGAAGGGAGATTGTAGAAGGGAGTGAGATGATTCATAATTGCAAAATCAGAATTTATAGCAAATAATATGGAGTCAATAAAAATAAAAAGGCAGAACAACACCATGATTAATATGACACATATGTGCACAGGTGGTTGACTCAGGCCCAGAAAAGCCTAGAACAGATCTGGGAAACTGAGTATGTGCAGCTGCTGCTCACATTAGTCCATCTAATCCATCCGTCAACTCTACTGTGCCCACCACTGCGTTATCTATTTACATGGCAGAGAGCTCAGGCAAATGCATGCATTGACCCACTTTATCTAAGTTGCTGCACAAACCTACTTACCTAGTTGCTTATGGCTAGCTGAATTGCCTATCAGCCTCCTCAAAATGGTGCAAAAAGTCCAAGAAGCACAGTCCTTCCCATGTATTTTGGCAGTATTTCTTTCCAATAGAGTATCTCTTCATAAGAATCAGCAACGTACTAGAAATGCCCATTAATTTCGCACATTTCAAGACCATTCTCTTACAGTTTGACTTCAAAGACTTCCAACTCCAATAATAAAACATTTTGGACTTCTAAAATTTATAGCCATAAAAAAATCAAATACATAAAATCACATAAGACATTTTGTATAGCACTAATCCTGGAACAGAAGCCTCATTTTTCATATCATATCTGCCAGACTTATTCTGTGCCCAGTGGAAAATCTGCTGCTGGGCCTATGAGACCAGGTGCTTTCTTCAGTATTCCAACAGTTGTGGCCACTGAATTAATCTCTACAGGGGTGGCAAGAAAAACATTTCATCTAAAGAAAATCTTCATGAGCTGTTTAACATCCATCTATACCGAGAGATTAATTCAAGAGACCATCACGCTCTGAATTACACTGATAAATACATGCCAGTCTTGCTGGGCAGGTCCTGAGAGAATGGCCTGAAGTTGTGTCAGAGGATGTTTAGGTTGGATATTAGAAGATGATTCTTCACTGAGAGGGTGGTTGGGCACTGGAACAGGCTCCCCAGGAAAGTAGTCACAGCTCCAAGCCTGACAGAGTTCAAGAAGTGTTTGAACAATACTCTTGGGCACATGGTGTGACTCTTGGGGATGGTCCTGTGCAGGGTCAGGAGTTGGATTTGATGATCCTTGTGGGTTCCTTCCAACTCAGCATATTCTGCAGTTCTGTGACCTGGGCTTGCATATCTACAAAATTTCAAATCTTTGAAGTTAAACAGTGATGTTAACCTTAAAGAAAAGTGCAATTTCAAGGCTGCCAGGTTGGTGATTTTTGGGTTGACTCTTCCTGTTAGAAACCCTGCTGGCCTCTTGAATGCCTTTCTCCCTTGTGCAATATGATGCAATGTATTTGCTGCCTGGCCCCTGAATTCACTGTTAAAGTATAATCTTTGCACTAACTTGTCAGAAAGCTGGACATGTCTGTTTTATGTTCCCTCAATCTGTATTTAGTCCACTTTGTCTTCATAAGGAGCCCTGCCCAGATAGATATATACATATTTATAAAAACACCCATTCATTTTATATACAGAACATCTCAAAGTACAGTCATCCCTGTAAACATTCAGGCCAAAACCCCTCTGGCACTGAAACTTCTGATGCCAGAGCAATGAAAAAACTCTTTTCGTTGTCTCAACACAGCCCTTTCTCATATTTGCTATCATGCACTACCGAGCAGAGCTGTGCGACCATATGCCATGACAAAGCACCACATATCATTGCTATTATCAGGCTTAAGAAAGGTGCTAGGAAGAAAATCTCATTACTGCAATCTGGTATTTCTCATACAAAGTCTGATTCCAGATTCAAATTCTTGATCTGTTTGTAAACATGAAGTGCAGTCTTTATTTCTTGTTACATTTCCACTTAATATTGAACCGAAAAGAAATGTTAAAATAACAAAAAATACTGAAATGACCTTGCTTTACAAAGTAAAATTTTCCAAGCAGTGTAATTGCTTTTGAAACCAATCAAGCTTTATAAAAATCAGAATCCTAAACTTCCCCTATCATCAATTCATAAATTTTTTAAGAACTTCTCAAAGTATCACTGTATTCAAAATGCTAAGGACAAAACTATGAGAGACAAGGAGATGCATCCTGCCCTCATCTCTTCTAATTACCCTTATTGTAACACCAACAAATGCAACTGATTCCCTTTCAATTCACATCAACATTATTGAGCTTATGACTTGGGCAAAGAATTAATTGTCTCAACAGAAAATCTGTAACTAGAAATATCATCAAAAGAAATATGATGAAGGGTGTTGCCCAGTCAGTCTTTGCTGGCAAATAAGTAATGCTAATTTTTTAAAAACATGTCAATTGTGTAATTTCCTGGCTGATGCAAACATCTTGTCCCACACCAATGGTGTTACCTGACAGCAGAGAGAGTCCAGGTCTGGAATGAAGATTACCAAGGTGACTTGTGATTGTGCCTGGCATGGCTTAGGTGATAGACAGCAGCATCAGTATAACATAGGGACAGTCCCTTCTGCTGGTCCCCAGGGGAAGGGAGGAGAAAGGATCATCTTCAACCCTCTCTGTGAGATGAGCTCATGCTCTCCTTACTTACATATTGTGGATATGAGACCAGAAAGACTGGAAGTCCTGTATGACATTTTGCTTTTTCTGTATATCCTTGGGTAACCTGCTGCTTTAACAGGCTTACATAGGGAAAGTCAGCTTTGAACTCTTTTCTAAGGATGAAACACCTGCTGAAGCCAAAGGTCATTGCACCGTGTACAGGCAAGTAAACATGGAGTAAGAAATTAATGATTTTGGTGATGCTTTGGTTGATTTGATTGACTGTTGTATATTTTTCATGGAGGAAGAGGGCAAAGGTGTCACTCATGTCCCCATCATCCACGAGGTGGGACAAATGTCTTTGCCTATTCTCACGTATTCCAGAGAATCTCAGGGAACAGCATTTTCTCATTAAATCAAAGCAAACTCTTCCCTATTAAATGATCCACTGCCCTCTCAGTGCACAGGGTCAGCTAAGCTCACCCCAGATGTTTCCAGCTAATTGTCTATTGTCAGTTGGATCCAAGTTTGGGCCCCTAGAGAAGTGAATGCATGGCACTCTGTTCTTCAGGAAAATTACCTTCTTATGGTTTATGGACAGCCCAGATGAGGCAGTGTCGTGAGTGCAGGAAGCCAAGCATAGGGTAGATTTAAAATGTCTGTTCAAATTTGAGCTGAGACACATTTTTATAGGGAGACATCCCTCAAAGAAAATTCTGTATTTAAAAAATGTGCAATTTTTTTGTAAATACAGCAACCTGAAAGCAGTTATTCATTATGAGAAAAAGGCAACAAATCAGCAATGTAACCAAAAAAGAAAAATATACTGTGTTAAGGAAATAAATCTTACTTCCAAGTCTTCAACAATAGTATCTGCAGCTATGGATAATTCCAGTTTGGTTTAGGATGTGTAGTCCTACCTTAGGTACCTCCTTCCCTCCTCTGTGCAGAAAGTGGGTTCTGTGCTTCAATTCAGCCCATGTAACTGTGGTCAGTGAGAAATAATCCACAGTCTGATCACCTTACACCACCCTGAATCATTATAGAGAGAGATTAATGGCAATAGGCAGTGTAGAAATATCAGTGACCCGTTACAGGATGAGGATGCTCACCTCACAAACAGGGACAGAGACAAGGCAGAGGTGTTTAACATTTTCTTTGCCTCTGTCTTCAACAGAGATGATGAACCAAGGGGATCTCAGTGCCCTGAGCTGGAGGACCATGACTGCAAGAATGATCAGCCCCCAGTTGACCCTGAAACTGTGCTTTCTCATTCTGGTTCAAGAAGTGTTTGGATAATACTCTCAGGCACTTGGTGTGACTTTTGGGGATGGTCCTGTGCAGGGCCAGGAGTTGGCCTTGATGATCCTTGTGTGTCCCTTCCAACTCAGTACATTCTGTGATACCTCTTTGGGCACTGCAGAGCTTGAGAGGGCTACACTGACATCTCAGGATGTTTACTTTTTTTTTCATTAGCTCCAGGATTGCCTAATCATTTAACTTTGGCACCTCTTTGAAATGCCTAGGTGCCCTAGAAAACCAGCACATCCTCTACTCAGTTAAAAACACCACACTAGATTAGATCTTTCTGGAGGTTAGGCCATATCTAGCAAATTTGTCACACAGCCAGTGTGGACAAGTCACTATTTATTTAAATCAATATGCACCCAAACCAGCATAAAACTAGCACTGTATGATGCAGGGCTGCCCTCTGGGCATTTCCCATCTTGACCTAGTCATGAATGTTCGAGAGTCTGAGGACTGCAGTGTCCTACCAGCCTCACTGATCATAATAGTGTGAGTACAGCCCAGCCTAGCCCACCACGTTCTCCTTTGCTGCACCTCAACTGCACCCTGATCAAAAAGTGCCTTCCCACTTTATGCTTCTTGAGGGCAGTGACGGGATGGGACCTCGAGTGATGGTGGCTCCTTGCATGCTCAGAGGAAGTCTCTCAGTTTACTTCAACCAAACAGGGACTTCCTAAAACTGTTGTGCTCCTATTCAGGTTTGGGATCACCACATAAAGGGTATGACTGTACTATGAGGTTGAGGAGTTGGAAGATGACATTTTGACCAAATTTAGGACAAAGAGATTGTACTCTGAATTGGTTTTATGCAGTCACAGGGGGGTTTGCTGTGTGCCTTTACTGGCTTTCAAAGCTGGTTTTCTTTGTAGGCCCCCAGCAAGATGCTGGAAAGCAGCACAAATATGCTCCAGAAGACACTATTTCTAAAGAGAAGTCAAAGTCCATTGTGTCACAGCAGAGCTTGTTGCCAAGTATCAAGAAATTAAAGCGAGGATGAAATCTGCATCCCAGTGGAGAGCAGAGCTGACCACCAAGCACATCAAGACATAGGCATCCTTCTCCACTGTACTAGGAGAGGTGAGCCCTGGCATCAGGGTTTAGTCCTGCTTCATTCCCTTCTAAGTCTCTTCTGGCTGTTCATGGGTAGTCTTTGCACGTTCCCACACATTGCAATCAGTAGGAGATTTAAGCAACAGGCATAGTCCATTAGAGCAGGGGAATTGCTGCAAATTGTATTCTTTCTCCAGGGAATAGTAGTGTGCTCACTGCCTCTCTATGGGACATCCCACATGCAGTGACAGGAGTGACTTTCATAATTTACCATGACATGTGAGTCAGTGCTGCAGCCTGCATGGACTGCAGCCTAGGTCTTTGCCCATGCTGTAAAATCCTTCAAGTTCAATTTAGCAATGGCACTGAGGTCAGTTATTACATGAACATCTTCCCCTGTGCTCCATTCCCAGCGTGAACCCTTCAATTGTTTGGGACTTGATCTGATGGAGATAACACATCTACACAGGGCATATCTGGCAGTTTACCAAGCCCCTGTGTGGGGTGTCTCATCCACCTGTTAAATGCAGCATTTAATTTCTTTTCTGCCAGAATGTGAGTCAAACTTTTAATTTTCAGAAGCTTTTTTAAGACCAATGGGAAAAGAGGAAATGAGGCAGCACAAACTGCCAAGCAGAAGTAGAATCAAATGAAATGACAGAGGGGTAGAAAAATAAACTTGTAGCAGAGCTGAAAAATTGAGAGTCAGGTAAGGCCTAAGCTCCCCCTGCCACAATATCAGACTAGTACATCTCCATTGTTCCGTCTATTCTGTTAGTAAAATAAATTAGCACAAAAGTACAGTATTGATGATAGGAACAAGGTACTAAAAGGGACTCACTGCATCTTTAAGTAGTGTGCCCTGCTGTTGTTAGTAAACATTTGTACAATCCTCATTCAGATTATAATGAGAGCCATCAAAAAGGAGCAAGGAAATACCGGCTAAAAACAGTAAGGGGGTTTAAGAACTGCTTAGCTGGACAAAATGCTGTTTTAAAGCCAAAGAGGACTCAAAATCTGGGAGCTTGAGTTCCTTCTGCAGTCAGTGGGAATTAGCCTGTGTTATCTAGCCTGTTCATCAATAAAGCAGCTGTGTAAAAAATGTGGACGATGGAGCATTGCCTCCCCTCCTCTAGTCGTGATTAAAATACAGTGCCTCTTGACCAGGGTCAGAAGCCCTTCAGGTTTAAATTCCAGGACATCAGTCAGTGATCAGCCACTTTTGATGCAGGTCAGAGATGAGCAAAGAATGAAGCTGCTCAGCCTGAGCAGTGCTGGGCATGTGGTGATGCAAAGCCTGAAGCAACCAGGAGGCTCTCAATGCCTATGGCAGTGTGCTAAGTGATTTAGGCACCTCCAGCATTAGAGGCCTTTCAAGAAGCTGCAACTTGCAAAAACAGTGTGCCAAGGGATGGTGTCCAACATGGCTGTAGCCCCAGCTCCTGTTAAACCCAGGAATATATTGTTCAAGACCTCTTTCCACTGATTACATGCTTTCTTCTAATTGACTCATGGCCCTTTATTTCTTTTGCTGCCAACTCTCTCCTTTAGTTTAACTGGCTCTTGGTCCTCCCTAATGTTATGCCCTTGCTTTATTTATAGAAAGCACTGGTATCCACTCTGGGATACTTTCTCACTAGCAGTGAGCCAGCCAAGTTCCCGTTGTCCCAGACTCAGCTCCCCTGCTCTGCTCAACTCTCCCTGCTGCACCTGTGTGGTCTGAGTCTGCCTTTCAGGAACACTGCATGCAGTAATTGGGAGTAGATCTCATTAAAGTCTAGTACCATGGGACATTTATACTTGCTATTATTAAGTATTATGATTATTAGCATTTCTATTCTTTCAGGAGACCACTGGGAGGCTGAACTGTCAGAACTGCTGGATTTCCCTGTCAAGGGATAGTTGTTTTATATACTTCTCCAACATCATGGAAATCAACCTCATGAGGCATAACACAATTAAAAGCTCCTTTGACACCAAAAGATTCCTTTAACAACATACTTATTTCTTACTGTTTGAACTAGCTCTTCTAAACTAGTCATGAGTTTCTTCATTTTCTTTTCAGCCAGCAAAGGTAGAGAGAAAAGTTGCTAAATATGAAGTATTTGATGGTTTCCTGCTGAAAACCAGTGACAAATTGCCTGATGGTGTTAATCTATGGCACCTGCTGTTTCCTTTACTGTAGTAACTGACACTGCCTCCCTTTGCTCCTGAGCTGGGCCCAGTACACACGGTCACCAGCACTCAGCTGTGCAGAGGTGCAGCTGGCACCTGATGGCAGGTCACACAGACTGGGGCTGAGCCTGTGTGCCTGGTCAGCACTGTCCAGTGGTAGGCAGAGGAGGAGGGAGCCAGATCTCTTCTATAATATCTGCATCCCAGTTTGACCCTGGGATCTGCATAGCCTTATGGCTGGGAACTAGGAGCACAGACTCCTCCAGGTGATATCAAGGGACAAAATTCTTCCACTTACCAATCAATATAACTGTGCCTGTAAAGAAAGTAAGTCAGGACTGCGTAGTGCAGCTTAGCAGCATCATCATGTTTAATTGATGGGTTTGTCTGCTTGGGCATTGGGTTAGGCCAAGATGATGTGAAGTTGCTGAAAGGATTCACAAAGTATACAGTTAATTTCTGCCTTGCTGAGCTTGCTATTGAAGATGGGGTCTAAAGCATGCCTCTTGTACAGGAAGCTCTGAGACCTGCAAACACCATGTACCACAGATAGCAGGTCTGCTGAGCCTGCAGAAGAGGGCTGTGATACTTGGATGGCTCCTGCATTATCACTGCAAGCACAGACTGGACTGAAAGTAACTACAAGCATCCTGAGCCTCCTGAGCCCCGTTCCCCATTTCCATCATCAGCTGCTAGCTCTGTTTTGCTCCTGGCTCCACACAACCATACAACACTCAGGTGGAGCCAATCTGAAGAAACCTGTCTGGACAAATTGCAACCTACTGGCCTTGCTTAGTGCTTTTCTCATTTGGGGTTTGACTAGGGTTGAATTACCCCCCTCCCAATGACTGTGGATCTTGCCCTGAAATGGCTCCACAGCACATGCTTGCGTGGGAGAAATGTTAAGGGGAAACAATTCTGAACTTCTGCTTTCACCCTTTTGTGAGTGACACAGTCTGTATTTCTTCACTTCTTTATTAGAGGATTAGAGTTGTAGTAGAAGAGGCTCCAGACTGTTTTATAGCTCAATATTTTTTAGCAAACTGGTTGTGACCCCTGTAGCCCCATGCAAGACAAGCAAGAGGACTGTAATATGTTGAAACTTTTATTACACTATAAAATGAATACAGTCCTGCTCCCTGACCCTGCCCCCCTCTCATGTCTAAGGTCAACTATGCTCTGCCAGCTTCTCCAAACAAGCAAATCAGTCCAACAAGCTTTGATACTTTTTTCTCTTGCTTTTATAAAAAATATAGTGGGGTCAAAGGAATATTTGTGTTAGAATGAGGGGGGCTAGCATCCAGTGGAGGTTGTTAAACATAGATCCAGCTTGCAGAAGGCTCATTTGGTATAGATAAACCCATTCGTGTTTTAATTTAAACACTTAGGTGATTTTCTTTTAAGTAAATCACTCTTGGTTTGTTTACATACAGATGAAGGATCTGTTTATCATTACCAAAAACTCTAATCCTGCTGAGTTACACATATCTTAGAGATGATGCATTAAATGCATTTTCATAAATGTGTCTTAAATCCTATCCAAATCCTCGCTAGCATTCCAGGTCTTTGGGTTTTCAGTCCAATCTCAATCTGGAGTGATAATTTTGCACCAAAAGATTTACCAGACAGAGCTATTTAACACCTAGTCAGGTGTTAAGCCTATAAATAGTGTATCTCTTGGCAAGATTTAGACCTTGAGCTGTGAAAAGTCACTGGCTTGTTTTCGCTGTGAGGTCAAGTCTCTTTGAAGGAGTAGACTGTTTAAAGGACACAGAAGTCCCCCTGCAGACTTTGAAAAAACTACAAAACACAAAAAACCTACAAACCCCAAGCCAAAACCCAAACCAAAGAGCTTTCTTAAAAAACCATTTCACTCATTGATGGGAAGTCTCACAGTGGATTGATTTCCTTGTGGGAATAGAGAGTCCCACTGTATTCATCCTCTACTAATGGAGGAACACCTTACTTGTTGAACAGTTTTCCTCCTTTCTGTCTTTATCACCACATTTTCCAGAAATTAGATTCCCTGGGATTAGAATTTTAAAGCCCTTTGACATGAAATCACTTCGGCTGTGCTGTCTTGTTTTCTTACCTTTCACATTCTCTGAGTAGAACAGGGTTGTTTCCTTTTGCCAGACTTTCACCAGCACAGGCACTTCACATCATTTTCTCCCATCTCAATCCAGCCCGTGCTTTGAACTCAGCAGATTAAGTAGCAGTCCTTCCTGTTCAGGTAGGGGTGAGAAAGAAGACACAGTGTGGTTTTGTCTCAGGAGTCTATTTCAAGCCTCTTCAAAGTTGCAGGGAAACCTGCAGATGCATCTAAAAATGTGAAACTCCCACATTTGAAAACTGGTAATTACAAAGAAATCCCAATTTTTTGGAATTCTTCACTGCTGAGATGACCTCCAGATGTGGTAGAGGGGTGCAAGATGAGAGCTGAGATACCAGTGTTCCTAATTAGTCATCTTGAATCAATTCCCACTACTAGACACACTCCCCAGAAGTGAGCTTAGGTTGTTATGCAGAAGTCCTGATTCTTTGTGGATTTTGTAAGATGTAGCCAGTTCCTCAGAGGTCCATGAGAATAATATATCCCACAGGAAGAAATCTGCACATCAGCAGGATTTGGCTCCTACCATGACAACAAAGGACCATTAGGTATATGTGACAGATGGCAGGTGGCACCTCTGTCCACTTTGTGGTCCACTTGCCTTCTGTCCTTTGACCGATTATTTGGCACTTGTTAGGGAGCTCAGGGTAAGGGGAAACACAAGACTGAGCTACAAACAAGAATTCTATGGTCATCCTGTCAGATGACCACAAAAAGAAGCCAGTATGACCTTGAAGCCATGCTATGGGAATATGATAGCACAAAAATCATGATGTTACTAAGCATGTTATTTATGGTTTATAGGATGGTATGTAGGTCAAGTCACACCACCTAAAAATCAAATACTTTGTAGTGAATCCCATCTTCTTGCAAGAATTCCTAAGGGCTCAGACTCACATATAACAGAGGAGAATGTTTCTCCAGTTATTGCTGACCATAAATATAAAATATATCCCCCTCATTTGAACAGGGTAGAAAAAAAATCCCTTTTGTCAAATGAGTGGTGCCAGTGGCAACTGCACAGCCTGGATACCCTCCCTGTTGGAATCTCTCGTGGATATCAAGTGGGTTTCTGGAGGGAGGCCAAGTGCAATCCAGGCCACGGTGATACACAAACACGGTGACTGAAGCCTATTTTTGAGCCATGTTTACAAAATGTTTCTACTGAGGCTGATTTCTATGGTTAAAAGAATACTCACAATATTTTCAGTTAAACTAATCACCCTTATTCATTATTTAGTTGGTATAAATTGAGAAACCATGCCCTTGCTGGGAGAGAAGGAAGTCTCAAAAAGCCTGTCTCCTCATACCATCACCCTGGATCTGATCCATACTCCAGGCCAGCTCCCAGGGAGGCTCCAGTGGTGCCCATCAGGTGTGAGCTGTGTCCGGGTGGAACTACTCCTGGCATTAACTTTTCTGCTCAGCAATGGCTGAGTGCTGATGCCAGAGCTGCTCAATGGTTACCTCAGCACTGACAGTGAGAGAAGGAGATGGTCCTGCCAGCAGGTAGAGCTGCACAGCCCCTTGCAGAGCCTTGGTGCTTGGGGACCAGCTCAGCCTACACTTGTACCTGCCCGGCCCCAGAAGCAGGCTTGGTAAATTTGTGAAGACTCTTCTAGTCACTAAGAAAGCCACTTAGTAACTGGAAGCCATTACAGGCAACAATTGTTCTGCAAGTGAGAGACACAACAGCAGGTCAGCTTTCTGCACTCTTCGTCCAGGTGCTGATGAGTGAGCTTTCCCACTCCAGATGAAGGGCAGCATCTTGTGGAAAAAAAACAGAGGTGGTGCTGCACACCATCCAGGAGAAAAGTCACTTCAGATAGCAGGTGAGCAGGTTGCATGAGGCCAGACAGACTCACAGGAGGAAATGGGGACAGGGACAAAAGCATTAGTGTCATAGAGTAGCTCCAGAAGAAAAAGAGGATCTCCCAGAGGGATTTGTACTGGGCTGAACCCAGTGAGTTGCCCTGCTCACCAAAGCACTCTGGCAAATGCAGTACCATCCAGATCAGCAGTTATGCCAGTGGTAGCAGGAGTACAAACAGCCAGGAACAAGAAGCTCCAAACTGTCTCTCAGCTCTATAAGCAAGCTAGAAACAGACTGGGGAAAGGTCACATAACACCATGTTTCAGTTTCCTCACAAAGAGCAATATTTCTCTCTCTCTCGCTTTTATTCTGAAAATAAAGAGATATATTAAAGAACTGAAATACTGGGGGAAAGGTTTTAGAAAGGGCTACATATCATCAGCAACACATGCACCTATGCATGTGTGGGATGCACATTGCACAAAGCGCAGTCTTACTTGCTGCCAGTCTGCAACATTAACAGCGTTAATGGATTCATCTCCTTTTAGGTGATCTGACAACAGACAGGCTATAAAGCCAAGAGAGGGAGACTTGTACTTCTTGGACGAGATATGTCACAACATGTTCTTCAAAGCCGATTTTTCAGGATTCAGCCCCTGGGAATGTAAACCTGAGGAGCAGAGTATCGTTGGAGAAAGCCATAGAGCATGCAATCTGCTAGGATAAATAAATCCGCTTGGAGACTGCCTAAGTTTAGCTATATATGGACATTTCTAGAAAGTGGGAACTGCCACGGTTTTCCCATTTATATTTCAAGGGTTTTCTCCAGCCTTTTCCAAAACCCTGTATTAAAGTGGCTTAGCAGAATAATCCTATCTTAACAGAGTGATAACAGAGACACAGAGAAGTGCTTGGTCAGAGGAGGAGCCAGTGAAAGGGCCAGTAATAGCATCCAGACAGTTCCCAAGTGTTACTGCTTTGGGTTTAACTCTGAACCTTGCCTCAGATCTCTCAATCTTCAGTTGAAATCCTGGCCCTACTGAGACAGGACAAATTACTCTACCTTGCAAAAAGAAAGAGAGGAGGAAATCAGTTGAGCTTTATGTCTCAAATCTCAGATTGTGGACCTGGTCTGTATCTACTTGCATTTCTTAGCAAGGGCAAGAAATTCTAATGGTAGAACATACTAATAACAATAAATAATCCCAGTACTGGCCAGAACTAGTTAATGGTGTAGAGAAATAGACTCCTTCACTTGTTCTGATCCACCCTGCTTGCATTCCTAGCTACAGCATGTGCCTGCAAGGGACAGCACAGCCCCATGACAATACTATGGTGTCGGGCACAGGCTGAAGACAGCTGAGCTGTAAACTGAAATCCTGTAGATTAGGAGGTTACTTAAGGCAATTAATGGTTTCCTGCAGAGGAATACCCTCTTTTTCCTCGCTAGAATTCACTTCTGAAAAAATTCATATCATACATTTAGTGACACAGACTGAGGAATCTGGAACATTGCCATTTGGAGTTGGAGACCAGACTCAGTGCAAGATGCTTCAAAGAAGGCTCAAAAAAACAAGCTGATGGTGGGTAGTGGTGGAATAACACAACGTGGTGATAAAAAGTGGAAAGCATCCACATGGCACTATTGTAGATGAATGTACTGTTGCTTCAACCCATTAAAATTGCAAACCTCAGCATTAGGATAGCTGGGTTTTTTTAACTACTTCTTCTTCTAATGCTCCTTTTCACTGCTTTTCAATGCATATCCAACTTGGTATAAATAGATATAATTGCTGCATAATAGAAACACACTGGTAATAGAGAATATTGACATGTCACTGGTTGTGCTACAAATCAGTGGGACCAGTGCACATTTTGGTGCTCTCTGATTCAGAGCACCCACTTTGACATTAGTGCAGAACCCTTCATTTTAATTCCTTCTTCTCTGGGAAGAAGAAGGTGTAACAAAATGGACAAATTATTACATACCAGAACACCGTGTGGGTGGAAGAGAGAGAAGAGTTGCATCAGGAGCAGAGGCTCTCCAGGGACAGATGATGTGAGCAGGACTGAGGGAATAAGGAAGGGCAAGATGCAAACCCAGCATCACAGAGCTCATGATACCATGACAGTACTTTTGTACTGGCCAGTAACACACACATTGTGCTATGTTATCACAACATCCATCACTTTGTATGAGAAATTATTCATTACCTGTGAAACACAGGGGCTCTACTGACTTACGCATGGTACCTTACCCAGGATTTCCACTGACATTACAGCATTATCCATTCAGTTTTTCTGCAAGCTGCCAAATCTCTACACTAGGGCAAGCTTGTTAGAAAACACTACCTAATTAGAAAGGAAACATCTGACATTGCTTTGCACCAGGCTGCAGTGAACTAAACCCTTAACTTCTTCCTCACACTCATATAAACAGAAGAGCAGGTTGCTAAAGTTTTGTTTCCTGAGAGTCATGTCATTAGGCACTCCTAAGTGACTCACCAGAAGATGAAGCTGGAGGCACTCATTGCAGGCATCATGAAGTTCTTTCAGATCTAGCATCAAACTCATTGTCTTTTGTCTCAGTCCAAAGGTAGCATCAGTTTTAATAGCTCAAACCACTCCTCAAGACCAGCCCTCCTTGAGTCACAAAGAATTATCCAGATACTAAAGGCCTTGTGTGACAGCAGCTGAGTACCGGTCATGCCCCATGCTTATTGCCAAAGTCAACAAGGAGGAGTACTGGTGCAAAGAATGCTAACCTTTAGGACAGCGAGCAGTGGTAAGAGCTTGCACTGGTGTCTCTGGCAGGTGTGGAGCTGTGTCCAGAACACAGAGTACAGACTCATACATGCTCTCCAAAATGTCCCACCACAGATCCTGCTCCCCTCTCACCTTGTGAATCCTAAGCCACTCCCTGGGTAGCTGCTGAAGAAGGAAGGTCTTGGCATTCCCTCCACCTTGCTCTTGCCCAGGCACTGCCATGACACGTAATTTGGTCTCTCAAGCTGACAACAGGGACCTGAGTAGGCACTTGTGGTGAGAAGTTTGATTCTGGTCCCCCCATACTCTCCAGTGAAGGTGTGGTAATGATGGCTCTTCATCCAAAGCATGAGCCAGTGGGCTGGAAAGGAGTGGGCTGCTCCATGGACTGCACTGAATAATGTTTTCAATGAAAATTTCTTCTGATCACAGAGAGGATGGAAGTAGTACGTTTTCTCCAATTGCACCACAGCCCCATGTCCAGTGATTCCACTGGTAAATGAATAACAATTGCTTCTTTCAGAGAAGTGTGATGTAGCAGTTAATTCATAGAATGGAATGGATTGGAATGAAATGGAATAGGTTGGAAGGGTTGGAAAAGACTTTAAAGATCATCTAGTTTCAACTCTCCCTGTCATGGGCAGGGACAACTTCCACTAGACCAGGTTGCTTAAAGCCCTATCCAATCTGACCTTGAACACTTTCAGCGGTGGGGTGTCCACAGCTTCTCTGGGTAACCTGTTCCAGTGCCTCACCACCCTCACAGGGAAGAATTTCTTGCCTTTAAGTAACTGAATACTGACCTCTTTCATCTTAAAGCCATTACCTCTTGTCCTATTCCTACATGCCCTTGTAAAAAGTGCCTTTTCAGCTCTCCTGTATCCCCCTTTAGGTACTGGAAGGTGCTATAAGGTCTCTCTGGAGCTTTCTCTTCTCTGCCTGAACAACGCCAATACTCTCAACCTGTCTTCATAGGAGGCATGCTGCAGTCCTCTTGATCATCTTTGTGTCCCTCCTTTGGACTTGCTCCAACAGGTCTATGTCCTTCTTATATTGGGACCCCAGAGCTGGATGCAGTAGTCCAGGTAGGGTCTCAAGAAAATGGAGTGCAGAGGGAGTAGCATCTCCTTCAACCCAACTCAGTTTCCCCAGATTCTGCTAAGTTCCACATTTCAGATTTTTGGATGATTTTGTGATACTATAGTTACAATATAGAGTGCTGCTGCATAGTTAAAGACCAGAATGAACCAGTACCTCTGCGGTTTCTACAGATATGAATAAAAAAAACAAACAAACAAACAAATAAAACCACCAAAACCATATCACCTCTACTTCTTTGGAGAAGGACATAGATTTTCCTTTCCATAGGCTCATTTCAATAGTATTTGGAAGCTGATACTGTTTGATAAGTAGGAATTATCAAAGCTCATTTCACAGCTTTGAAATATTTAAAAACATCCTCTTTATAACAAACGACCAACCAGGACCAAGTCAGAAGAACAACCAACAGCAACTAAGTTGTACAGTAAAATAAAAAAGAAAATAAGAACATGCCTAAAGACCTGAGGAAGGTAAGTGTTGCTGTTGCTGATGTGTTAAGAGAAATGATTGAAGAACAGTTTATGAATGTGAAGCATGACCCTGGTAACTCTGCCCAGTTCAGTCAGCTGAGGGACAAGGTCCTTTGCCAATGGAAGGGACAGGCAGTGCCACAGAGCTCTGCAAGGTTTCATTTACCATGGATAGCATCATGAGTATCTTGTCTGATCAGCCTCACTGGGACTTAAAAAATGGGATTTAGAAGTGAATGGATGCATCCTACACTCTCTGCCCATCTCTTTACTCCAAGTGTTCTTGCCCAAGACTGCTACCTGGGTCTCTTCTCCCATGTTTATCACTGTGCAGAAGAGAGGGCAAAGCATCAGGCACATGGAAAAGCCATACTCCAGTCCCAGAGTGAATCTTGTTAACTTGGTAACTGTTGATAGGCACTGCTAATGCTGAAACTGCTTCTGAATGTAAACAGGACTTTCCAAAATTGTGGGGTTTGATAGAAAATGAAACTGACCTTTGAGAGACTATAACAGATATGTAAATACCTGGAAAATGGAAGTCACAGGGTCTTTAGACTAGAGCTGAACTTTGCTCCCTGTATTCTTCAGCTTTCCTAGAGGCCAGGATCACCCCCTCTCCCCCAAGGAGCAAGGCCAGGACCTTCCAGGGCGAGGAGGGTGAGGGGTCACCTCAGGATCTCAGCTCTAAGATGAGAATGACAGCTGCAAATTTAAAATGTGACTTTTCAGAGGCATGACCGCTCCTGTTTTGACTGTAGTCTTTCATGTTTTCAGAAATTAAGTCAGAGTTTTCCACTGAATGAAACATTTCCATTTCAGCAACCATTTCCCTTGCTTTCCCTCTCCTACCAAAATGCTTGAAAGGATTTCAACTAAAACTGTAAACCACATACAATTTTTATTTTTTATTTTTTTTTCTTTAGGCCACCTGAAGCCCCTTTTCTGTAAGAAAACCAAATGTTTGGAGTTGCTGTAGTCTTTCTTTCTGTGACAGGCCTACAAGGACAGAATGATGCCTGTGCTGAACTTGGTTCCTCTGGTGGAAATCAGAAGACCTGGACGGACAAAACTCAGAAACCCTCCTTTCACCCCTTTGCACCTCTGCACTGTGTAAAATGCAACTGAATTGCACTGCCCTCAAGCAGCTCTGGGTACAGGACAGTGGCAACCAGGCGCTTCTATTCCTCAACTACAGTTCCCCACCACCTTCTTCCAGCTCCCATGGAGATTCCTGCTTTCAGCTGCTCATCGTTGCCCACTGCAGGGATGTGCTTTTAATGCCAGTCCATGTCATTACCCTCTTGAGCAAATTGGGATTCAGCTGCTCCAGCTTCTTCAGGGAAGGCCAAAAGAGGGTAGCAATGTCACCTATGGGTCGTGCCTGTGGATTGCCCCATTGCATCCCCACTGCATGCACCCACATTCCCACAGCCCATGCTGGGCCATGAAGATCCACACACAGCTAACCAGTATAAATAGAGAGTTGGTCTCAGCCTGTGTGAGTATCACAATTAGGAATTTACAGAGTTTAATTACCAATGATTGAAGAATCTAAGTGAGCTTTCCCAAAGGAGAAACCCAGAAAAAGCATTTTCTGAGACCATTTATGGACAAAAGTGTGGAGACTTAAACAATCCTTGTTTCAGGCAGGAGGCAAATAGGGAAAACAATCCATAAATGATGTGTCTGGACAGCCCTGGGACACTAACGGGGTTTGTCCATCTGAGCATAAAATGCCCATCCTCTCTGTCAAGACCTACATCTGCTTCCTTCATACCACAGCTTTGTCCAGAAATTTTCCAGTTTCCTTCAGCCTGCTTCATTGGAGTGGACTTAAAGGACATCCTTAATCATTGTCATCCCTAGGACTGAGAGATTCTGAGGATTTAAGTGAGGTTAAAGTCTGCTTCATCGTCTTTGTTGCTGAGATAAATGAGTTACCAAAAAAATGTAAGTCTGGGCCAAGTAAAAGAGATAATGCAAAATTTACAGACATGTAACCTTGGCCCGGGACAGTTCTCAGGGAGGCTAAAGGAACACAGGCAATTACAGTGGTGGTTCACAATTACTCTGGTCACAGTCCCTGATGTTTCTCTGCTGCAGAGGCCCAAGTCCTGCTCCCGGGAGGGGGGAGGATGCGGGAGGCTCAGACCGGCCCGGGCTGCCTCCTGCTTTCCCAGCGCATCGCTGCCACCCAGCGTCTGCTCCGCAGCGCTGCCGACCGACATGTCCCACTGGAGCAGCCCATGGCTGAGGCAAAGACAGTCTGGAAAAAAATGAATTTGCTAATTGCGCATGAATTTAGCTGACTGAAGATACATGTGACACGGAAGATGCACAAACTCTGTTGCATGCACAGGCATGCGGTCCTTGTGGCATTAGACATCAGGGAGAGATGAATGCTGGTCAGTTATTTCACAGAGCCATTAAATGGCTTGGGTTGGAAGGGACCTTACAGGTCATCTCGTTCCAGCTCCCCTGCCACAGGCAGGTTGCTCAAAGCCCTGTCCAACCTGGCCTTGAACATTTCCAGGGATGGGGCATCCACAGCTTCTCTGGGCATCTTGTTCCAGTGCTTTACCACCCTCACAGTAAAGAAATTCTTCCTAATATCTAATATA
Source organism: Empidonax traillii (assembly GCF_003031625.1). Classification (NCBI taxonomy): domain Eukaryota; kingdom Metazoa; phylum Chordata; class Aves; order Passeriformes; family Tyrannidae; genus Empidonax; species Empidonax traillii. The sequence continues at coordinate 583,646 of NW_020955476.1, forward strand.
AATCTACTCTCTTTCAGTATAAAGCCATTATCCCTTGTCCTACCCCTACATGCCCTTGTAAAACGTTCCTCTCCAGCTTTCTTGTAGGTCCCTTTAGGTACTGGTCTTTGGAAGGTCTTCTTGCCCATGGCAGGGTGCTGGAAATTAATGATCTTTAAGGTCCCTTCCAACTCAAGCAATTCTGTGATTCATCTAAAAAGTCATCATACTCCACACCACAGAGGAAATAAAAAAAAAAAACACAAAAACCAAAAAACAACCTTAAATAATCCATCTCCAAATTCATCAATTTTATTCAGCCTGAATTTTACTATAAACTGTTTAAGCAGGACACCAGAGTTTTGAATCCTTTTACCAATCCAACAGAAGCAATAGAGCATTTTATCTCACATCGTATCTGTGCAGTTTCAGAAGACAAAAAAAGGCTTAAGGATGACCGAACAGTCCTCCTCCTCTGTTTGCAGAGGATCGGTACACTCTGAAACATGGAGCCTGCTGCCTCCTGCAGGAGACAGGATAGTGGCCTAGGCGGGCCTGACACAGCCATTGCCAGTGGGAAGGTGAGGGGAAGAGCAGCCAGTGTTTTGCTTTGCTCAGCAGTAAGGTATTCCAGCTGTCCAGGAGATAAATGTGGGAGGTTTCAGCAATATAAATACCTATTGCGTTAGCACTGGATTAACAGGAGAAAGGCCAAGCTGAATCCCTCTCTTAACATGCTCCTGCATGCTGGGAGAAGGGCTAATAAAGAGACTCTTTCCAGAGGTGAGCTAACAGATAGGTACAGAGCATTTTGCTTGAAAGAGGAAGACACTGAAGGAAAATACATCAACCAGAGTAGGAATCTCCTAGCATTAGCAGCTTAAATTCAAATAGCACTGTCCTATTGTGATTTTTTTTTTAATCATGTTAACAAGCAATAGTATCTTAGTTGTTGCTCCATTATTGTTTCCATGAAATGAACTATCAGCAGTGTAGTTGTTATGAGTATTTATCATCTTTCAGGACCTCTCATTGTCTTCTCAATCACTGCATTGCAATAACACCTGGCAAGATTTGTTTTTAGTGCAATAGCTGAATAAATAAATATGAGGAAAGCTGCAAATGAAAAAAGGAGAGAGAGATTGTTAATGTGATAATGCCTAGGGAAGCAGGGCAGAAAGGTGGGTGGTAACTACATGCAGCAGCAAGGGATGTAGAGATATAAGATGCTGAAACAGAACTGAGAGGAGAGCAAGGCTCTTCCTTTCATCTTAAGGGATTTCATTTCCCTCTTTCAAGGAGGAGGCAGTATTACACAAGGAGAATAACCATGGCTTGTGCAGCAGCATCACTCTGGTTAAGTTTTGTATATGGGACTAAACAATATATCCAGAAGAGACCTCTTTGTGAAACTAGTAAGGGAGTTAATCACTGTACTAGATTTACCCCCTAATGCATCCACTGCTACAGTGTACTGTGCACTTTATAATCCAACAGCAAAGTGAATTTTTTAACTTAAAATTTAGTGCTGGCTAAGCAAAAATACACTATCAGATTTGCCAGGATGGATAAAGCCAGTGGCTAATGTAGAGAGACCTGTTTACTACTCACAACAGCTGCAGCCTTTTGAATTTGAGGATTTTCTTCCAAAACTTGAGAAAAGTTTTTGAAGGGTCATGAAATTTTTGTGCAAAGGGCACAAAAACACAATGCCTGATATTCACCATTCACCAGATATTAACTGAGGAAGATTCCTGTCTATCCCCTGGACACCATGCAGCCTGCTGAACAAACAGGGTTTTAAATTGACAAACAATTTGGCAACCAAACGGGCTCAGACTTAAAGGACTTGAACAATCTTTTGGTCAATGCTTGTTAAGCAATGTCACAGAGGAGCCTGGTCTGCACCTGGCAGTTCTGGCTGTATTATTAATACTATTGGATCAGTAACTAATGAGAGCTGTCAGGAATTAGCAAGCACTGCTTATAAAGCTGTCACTTGAATCCGGTTCTCCACACACACACTCTAAGGTATTAAATCAATTTTTCTAAATTAGTGTTTACTTTTCACATTAACTCATCTGAAAAGTTATGTTGATAGCTTAAAAACAAAACAGAGAGGGAGAACATGCAGTTCTAGCAATTGCAAGGTCACAGAAATTTTTTTCTTGAACTCCCTCCTCCCTAATTCCTCTGTTTTGATCATCTGGTACAGCAAAGCACATTTACCAGCCCTGCATGTACCTGTGTCCAGCCCATTAGTCCTCTGCTGGGGAAACAAGGCCACATATTCAAATGCCTGACTTGCTTTTCAGAGCATATGAAATGGTCATAAATATAAGTACTCTAAAGAGCAGCAATGTTTATTTATGGCATCAATTGCCCAGCAGTGGAACCAGTGTCTCATGGCTGTTTGTTCTTGCACCACAACCCAGCTCTGGGAGGCATCACTCATTGTAAACTGAGTTCTGGTTTCACCATCTGTGTATAAGGAACAGTTTAATTAAAATGCAGGAGTAGCAAAGACAGCTTCCACTGATATACACAGATAAACCTTTCTCAGTCAGAATGATACCTTACAAGAGGTAGTTTTCCCAGTCTAGGTTTTTGGTTCATTATTTGATTTTGTATTTTTTTTAAATAATAAGGCATTGCAGTATAATGTGAATGCAGTATAATGGAAACTGCAAACATTTTCTGTATTCCAAGCTGAAAGTTGTTCCTGGCTATTGTAACACCCAGACATCTGTGTACAGAGAAGTTTTGGATGAATGGTGATACTCTTTTGTAATTAAACAGTCCTTGATAAATGTTACTCAGTGCTTACTTTTTTTCTCTCATTGATCATATTTGAAATAGAAGAAAACAGCAGGAAATTTCAACTTGATATATCAGGTCTTGATTCCCTTTTTTTTTTTTTTTTTTTTTTTTTCCCACAATGAATCAATATAACTTTTGTTATCCTTGGGTGGGAAATAGGAAGAAAAAAGGTAAGACCGTATCAGGAATCTTGTTTCAAGGCTTAATGGAAGGTGCATTTTTTTTGGCTGAGATAGAGTTGAGATAGAACATTGAGATTTTGTTTCTTTTGAAATCTGTGATGGCAACAGTTTTTCCAGCTCCCTTTTGTTTATCATTTGGTAAACAAATATTTCATTTCCTTAATGAAACAACTACTGAGGGAAGGGAGCTAACGACAATACTTGTTCTTATATAAATATCTGTAGTTTAACTGGCTAAAAGGTCACATTTTTTGTATGTGTATACCCACATATAACTGAAACACTAGAAAATAGACTTTTGAAAGCTTCTATGATGAAAGAGACATACTTTCCAGTTATGTTTATACATGTATATATCTGCAAGAATAAACTTTTTTCCCAGCTGGAACTTACGAGATTTTGAAAACCTGAGAAAAGAAAGAAAATTAGTGACAAATATTTCAGCAAATTTAACTCTCACAAATTTTTTTAACTTGTCAAGAAAACAACACTGTGAGGTCCTCTCAGAACTGAGACGATGTAAATGGCCTCACTTGAGCCAGCTTAGGAGTAGCACTATAAGAAACAGTAATATATTACGCCTTATACCTTATTGCTGTGTTATAGATGAGATTTAACTATTCTCTCTAAATAGACTCATTTAGCATCAGTTGCTTAGCACTAGTAACTAAAGCACGTGAAGTTCTGGGCTGCAAGAGGTGACTGAGAATAAGCTTTTTGAGAAAACTAAGGCTGCCAACAGAACTAGCTGAATCCAGTAGATATGATTGAAATGAAGAAGGTAAAGATGAAGGAGAGAATTTCAAGAGAATGAGTTAACTTCAAAAGAAGGCCAGCCCAGCAACAACCAAAACCAGTAAGAAATCAAGAGACCACAAACCAGAATTAAGTGACTGGACTTGCGGATTGAGTGATGGGTGGTACAGGTATAACTTAGGGGCATGATCTGGGTAGGGGCACCTCCAAGTTTTGGTATTCCTGCAGCAGAAGACAGCCAGCATCTGTTTGCATTTATGTGGAAAGGTCACTGACTAACATGGACCCTCTTGCCCCAAGGGTTCACAGAGTCTCCTATGATATACTCTTATTTGCTTAAATATGATTTGAAAGATAGTGTGAGGATTTTCAGGCACAGTGGGATACTGCAGACTATGGGCCCTAGGGCAGAAGCTACCAAGACAGAGGGAGTGGGGCCTGTACAGTGGGGTCCAGAGAGAGAAAATTAATTTCCGAAGTGTAAAAGGATATTTAGCTTCTGCTCCAGCACTGGGATCGCCGGATTACTCCAAATCCTTTGCACTATGGGTGCGTGAGAACAAAGGAGCAGCGAGTGCAGTCCTTACTCAACAGCATGGTCACACCGCCACCCTGTGGCTTAGCACTCAGCTCAACAGGATCCTGTAGGGGCAGGGAATAACTTGCATGAAAGCAACAGCAGGATCAGTGACTATCACAGAAAAAAGCAGGCCACTAATCCCGGGTCACCCAACAACCCTGTATGTCCAGCATGAAGTAAAACTGATTTTTAAGTGATATGTTAAGCAAGCATTGTCCCCACAAAAGGCACATCACTGTGTATTAATGACCTTAATTTAGGATAATATTACCTTAAAAAGATGTAATATTCTGAATCCAGCAATTTTACTGTCTGTCCCTTACAACGATGAGCCCCCATGATAAGGTAGTGTTTTACTCAAACCCCGTAGAGGAAGATCTGCAGGATCAGCCTCTAGAGAACTCAGATCTAACCCTTTTCACAGATCTTTATACTATGTGAATGTAAAATGATACATGGGCTATGTAGTATCAAGAAACCTAGAGGTATCTGAAGCAGAACTTCTACAAGCCTTGATGAGCACCCAAGGGTCTGAATTAACTGCATTACCAACAGCAGCCCGGTGGGGACATCAGCCACACTTATTGCAAATAAGTTTTTGGAGTGTGTCATGCAACGGGTAGGCTACAGAAATAATGAAGTTTCCTTACCCCAGCAAGAAGGAGTATTTCTATCAGAACTGAAATCTGAATGCTGTTGAAAGCTATTCAGCTTCCATGGGAAATTGCTGTACTACACTGTCCAGCTCATAAAAAAGGATACAGCGAAAGTGGAACAAATAATGATTTGGCAGATAAAGCAACTAAAGCTGCTGCCCACCAACCTATAATGAGTGTGGAACCATAATAACTCCCTCTGCTTATAGCTGACCAGAGATCAATAATCCAGCCCAAATATATGCAGAGGATACCCTGGAATAATGGGCTCAGTGGGAAAGTTGTGAGGCTGTGAAAGCTGAAACTGGAATTTGGACTCTTTGGAGATAATCCATTTTACCAAGAAAGTATTTAATTACCTTGGCTAGGTGGTTTCATGATAAGACACATGGAGAGATGATGGCCTCTAGGAATAGTGCTATGGGGTATTAGAAATACTTCTTTCCACCCTCTGGGGTTGTCACCAGCAGAAATAGGTTTTGGCAGGCACTTAACTGTGTCTGCAACCTTTGTCCCTGCTACAACCAGACTCTTAGATGATCATGTTACTAAATTGGTAGTGGGGATATAAAAACATCTGCAAGAAAAGAGGGCCAGATGATTTCAATTTTTTTATTATTGGATTATCTTTTATACCTTAAGATACTAGAATGGTTACTCCAGTTCATGTATTAAATCCTTTCTTGTATAGATGTTTTGGTTCTCCAGAACATCAGGACCAAGGAAAAAACTCCAAAAGAATGAGTTAACTTCAGAAGAAGGCCAGCCCAGCAACCGTGCAAACCATTAAGAAATCAGGAGACACTAACCAGAATTAAGTGACTAGATTTGTGGATTGAGTGATAGGTGGTATGGGTATAACTGAGGGGCATGATCTGGGGTAGGCACCAAACTCAAGCTGTCACCTGAGAACTAACAAAAGAGGAATTGGAAACCATCACTTGGACATTATGTTAATCAGGGGATCCTAGAGTCGTACCCTGTTATGGTGGCCCATGTGTGTAAATCCATAAAAACTTGTCAGCTTATACTGCTCAAGGTATTGTCATGAGGAAAGGAAAATAAACTTTACTCCTAAAAAAGCATCAACATTACTGATTAGACTGATATATCAATATTAAAAGAATTAATTAGCCCAGTGGTATCAAAGCCCAAGAGTAATTTGCAGTGCCTGTTCTGCTTTTCCAACTCAGGTTTTGGGTCCATGTTTTCTAACTGCAGCTCTCACCTAGAGAAAGTTGGCAATTTGTACCATCTAAAGTTGGTTGCTCTGGAAACTGGCTACACTTTCTTCCAGTTTCACAGCAAGAGCTGCTGAGCTCCAAGGCAAGCAAGCATAGCAGCTCTGTTCACTTGCTTTCCCAGGCCAATGAACTTGCTGCAGGAGTGACAGGCTATTTTTCTCTTTCTTACTCACTCCGTGAGGCCAACCCTAGGAGGAGCTTATGATTGATTTGTGAAGACTGAAGCCTTGAAATATCTTTCACAAAAAGAAGGTGAAATAGAAAATCTCTCACATGCCAGAATCAGGCAACATCTGCCCAAGTATTAGAAGGGGGCATGTAAAGGATCTATAGAGGGTTACAGAACCCTCCTACTCCCCGATCCCATGACCACTGACATCAACATACTTTTCTGCAAAGACTATTGGGTATTACAAACATATTGTTGCTTGCCACATTACCAGTCTGTTACTAGTCACTCAAATGATGATCTTCTGAGGTCCTTCCCTCACCAAGCCTTTTCATCAAAAAATCTGGAATAGCTCAGGCACAGGACAAGTAGTGTGTGTTTTAACACCCAAGAAAGCACAGGGCTTCTTACCAGATTTTTCTCCTTGTGTAAGGCAGTATGAAGTGAGATAGTCAAAAAGTGTCCATCTCCTGTCTTCTCTCTCCCTTAGGAACCTGGATACAGAGACTGATTGCTTTAAGCATGCAGTACCCAACCCTTTCTCAGGAAGGTGCGAATTACCTCCCCTGTGCCACATGGCCAGCGTGTGCCTGGGCTGCTGGCATATGGCAAGGCAACACTCCAGCTTCTGCTTTGCTAACTTGCTGTTTTATTAACATACAGGGAAGGAAAGAAAAGGCATGGGGGATGTCAGGAAACTCTCCTGTCTAATATGTGAGATCCCGTCCAAACTATCTCCTCAGCAGATGCCTTGAACTGCAGGGACTCTTCCTTCTCTTGATAGAAGTATGACAGACCAGGAACTGTGGCAGGGATGAGGTCAACCAGCCCCATGCATTCAGAAAATAAAAATAAATGTTCAAAAGTTATTAGGGTTTCAGTTTTCTGTTAGGCAGTACTGGTTGCTCTTGCTCTGTATCAGCTTGTACCCTACCACTACTCTGCTGAGCTCATGCTTTTATTAATCTGCTTGGAAGTTGCTGTGACAGCTTAAATAGACTTAGTAAGTCCTTTAATTAATGGGTGTTTTAGCAGACATAAGCTGCCACAAAACACAAGATTACTTGTTTGAGGCCTCAGCGTAACTGCTATGCCAGCAGAGCATTACAGAAACCATTTGATACTACATGTTTCATTAAATACTAAGATTAAACTGCCCATATGGACTTGATGTAAAATTCTTCATGTCTAAGTTGCACCAGTGGTACACATGCAAATCAGAGCTGGAGAAAACATTCTGCCTTCCTCTCTTCCAGCAATAACCTAATTCACATGGGTGTGGGACAGCTAAGTGGCAACATTTTCCAATTTATTGTTTAATTTCTTTAAATTAGCTAAAGCAAATATGAGGTTTTTCATCTAGGTAGAAGACTCAGAGTGTTCTGGTAAGATAATGACAAAGCAAAACAGGCAGTTGCAAGAAAGTTTTCAAAGTACCAGAGAAGTATTCTTTTTAAGACGAGATATTTTTAGGTTCCAAGCTCTGCTTGAGCTCCTGTGGGGGGGCAGCATCAGTAGATTTAAGCATCACGAATTCACACAGAGCACATCAGAGGCTGCAGAAGAAAACTGGCACAAGAGTATGTCCCACAAGCAAACACGAACCATCAAGCACTTTAACAGGCTCCCCAGGGATGTGGTGGATTCACCATCCCTGGAGTGTTCAAAAAACGAGTGGATGTGGCACTTTGCGATATGGTTTAGTGGGCACGGTGGCATTAGGTCAAAGATTGGACTTGATGATCTTGGAGGTCTTTTCCAACATTCATGATCCATGAAGGCAGCAAGGAGGGCACAAGTGTCATGCTCTGTCTTGCGAAAGACTGTTGAGTGTGAGAACTAGATTGTTAAACACAGGGAAACAGAAGCAGCTGAAAAACTTCATGGCAATAATGGAGAGGAAATAACACTACTCTCACTGTCCCCAAGTTCAGTTCACCTCACGATCTCATGGAACCAAGAGCTGCCCAACTGCTACTTCATGCAGATTACCAGACAGGGAGGAGATGCCAAGCTGTATTGTCAGGATCCAGACTCGATTTTGTTGATGAATTGTAAACAGAAATGCATCACAAGACACAGAAAAGGTTCACCTGGTCTTCAAAAAAAGTGAAAATATCTTTTCATAATGTGAAAATCGGATTAAAATGGCACAGAAATGAGGGCATGCTTGTCTTTTCAGTTCCTTTTTTAAACTTTCCTTACAAGGAACTGTCTTTAAATTGTTTTTATTTTTCAGATGTCACAGTAACGCCAAAGATGTGCCTCTTCACTTGAGTGAGGAAGCAGAACCTTACCATCTCCTCTCCCTCAAAACTTCCCTCTTTGCTCCCAAGGGCATGAGACAAATAGTGCATTGCAAGTCTCACACATAATTGATAAGCTCTGTATGCTTATGATTAAATTGTCACGGCTCTTCTTCAGTAATGCATGGGAGAAAGAGAAAAGCCCTCCAAAGATGGGGATAGGGGGCCTACAATTATTTACATGGATGAAATAGTGAAGACTTTGTTATTCTCACATAACCAGCAAGTGGTTGGAGGGGGCATTCAACTCCACAGACAAATTTCTCTAAGTAGTTGAGTAAATTGGTGCTTCCTCTCATGACAGTAACATTGGTTCCATGCTGTATAAGACACAAAAACTCAGCCTTATCCAGAGCTGGCAGGTGAAGGTTACCTGTCCTCCCACCAATACAAATTCCACTGTCTTGCCTTTTGGATGCTTTTCCCCTTTCCTTCCCTGCTAAGTGCAGACAGCATCAGCTGTGAGGGATTTAGAAATCTCAAGAGACTGAAAACAGACACAGACTTAGGGTTTTATAGCTGATATAATTTAACAAAATTTCACAATATATTCTTCTGACATTTTTAAAAATAGTTTTAAAAAATATTTGCCTGGGTCAGGTTAAAATGATTTAAAAGCATAATTATCAGGAAGCAATCTTCAAAAGTGACATTTCACAAGATCATCTTTTCCATTAAAGCAAAGATCGTGGTTCTAACATGTTTTCAAATACAGGTTTAACTCCAAATATTAATTAAGAAAACACTGAGTAGCAACGCTTATTCCTTAAAAATCTACACATCTCCCAAAGTCTGTCCTGGCCTGTTGCCACCTTCACTTTTTTTGCACATTCCAACGTATATTAACACAGAACTAAGAGAATTAAACCCAGTGGAGAACAGAACAGAGAAATATTATCAGAGGAGAAAGAAAACTGGGAGACATTTCCATAACCAGAATTGTAGACTTGCTGGTAACTCTACCTCTATTTGCTGCCTTTCTCACTGAGCTGACTGCAGGAAAAGTCAAACCTCCCATCACCACCAGCTCAGATTGTACTTGCACTATATACAGATGACCTTCCCCTGTCCTTTAAAGATATTAAAATTCAAATCAAGTTTTATCATTAGACTATGCCCACAGTGAATTCTACCCACTAACTTTTACCCATCTCACAAAATGGAGTAATTATCAGAACTATGTGAAAAATAATTAACTTCTATTAATATAGAGAGTTAAGAAAAAATAAGAACATAGAAAAACAAGATCCATGACAAGATTCAACAGTAAGTAACCCGGTGTTAACTGAGCCCTTTAAATCAATATTTTGGTTTTGCCTGCACAACCAATACACAGGCAACATCCTTATCCTATTTGTTTTCTAGCCTCCATAAGTACTGACAGCCTTGATCAAGATAGTCCTTGCTTCTGTCATACTGAGTGATCTTGCTCAGTTATCTAATTTTATTGATTTCTTCTTCTTGGCTTGCTTTTTGGACACGGTACACAGAGCTGAAATGCCCACTGATGTCTGAGGCAGGAGTAGTTTTCCAGACTGTGTTGGGTACTTGGTTTTCATAAGGACTTTAAAGAGTGGCTGGGACAACAGATGTTTCAGTTGTTTTTTCATCCCCTTCAACATCTTTTGCTTCTGGCTTTCTTCTTGCTCATTAGCTTTTCTTCCTTGGGGCAGAAATCAAAGATACAGAATGTTACAACAAGAGAACAACTTGCATTGGAGACCTTTGTATGGACAAGGGCAGATGCTAATGTCAGCTTTCTCTCTCTAACAAGGTCACTCAACTCCCATACAGTCTTCCAGTCATCTGTGTCACTTTCAGATCACCCAGGCTGTCCACAGGATAACGAGATTAAGAAGAATCCCAAATACTAAGTAACCAAAGCCCAGGTATCATTCTGCTAAATCATTCAGTTGGCTCTCAATCCTGAACAGACTGAGGAACAAAAGGAAGAGGGTCCCCGAGGATAAGGTATTCATTCACCCAGGGCTTCTAGCTCAGGCACAAGCTTCTTCTGTGTATTTTGTTACTTTATGCATGCCTCATTTCAGCACCTGTAAACCAGGAAGTCCTTTCCTCTTTATACATGCACAAAAAATGAGGTGCTCAGATTTAATAACACAGGATAAAGAAGGGCATAGAAAAGATTTGAGATAGTTAATACGGTCAGAGGCCTGAACTGGAGAGAAAAATGAAATCAAAGTTACTGTAAGGTAAACTTGAAAGGGCATTACTAAAAAGCCTTTGTAATTCTGTAAGAGGCACTTCATTTATGGGAGGAATGACTGAGATTTTAATTGGTCTCCAACAAGCTACAGAAGAACTAGAGACTGAGTACAGCATGAAGCTGGCAAGTTTCTGGATGGCAATTACAAAATGTTTCACTTGAGAGCCACAACTTACTTGGATTGGATGTGCTGTTTTGAAACTCATTACAAAGCACAGCATACTCAGATTATGTCAAAACAAGACAGCAGAATGCTAATTATCTGAAAGCACTCCTGAACAATTTAGACAGAGATGATTAGCGTTTGCTAGTGGTTGAGAACCAGCTAGTCCAGCCATGAATTAAAGGAAGAAAGAAAGAAATCTAAACATATTTCAAAATTAAGGCATCTGGATATTTAGCAGCTAACAGGTTAGAGACAGATTCATCTGAAGCAACCTCTGCAGCACCTCTATTCAGCCTGCCTTCAGAACTGGTAGGAAATCATACCTTCAGCTTCTAAAATATGAACACATATGTGGCATCTTACTGTGCATCTAAGCATTGCAAAACTTCATGGCATTGAACTAATAGGCATTGCAATTGCACAGCCCTTCACACTCAGGCACAGCCTGCAAAACGCTTAATTTATAAAATATAAAAAATTATTTGCTTATAACACTCCACCAAAAACCTCAGCAACTTGAATGTATGTATTGGCCATTTTGCCCACACAACGTACATGAGGCTCACATAATATTTGGTGTTCCCTAGCACTTCCTAGCTGTTCCCACACAGAGCAGTCAGGCTCCTGACTACAGGGAGAGACAAGCAGAAGTGAAGTAACAGCTTTTTCTTTGACACAGGGAGGACAAGACTCAATCAGGACATACTGGGCTGTTTAGATTACTGTGAAATGCTTGCCAGAAGCTAAACAGTTCTTGTCCTATGTTATGAAGACTTGTCTGTGACCTGCCAGAACTGTCACATCTCACTCCCTCAGCTCCAGCACTATCTGCTGCACAATCATCCTGAAAATACCAGTAACACCATGTACTAATGACACTTCTTTCCTTCCCATTCTGCTCTGCACAAGTTGAAATTTGTCTGCCATGGTGAGGCTTCTTCCAGTCACCAGCACTGTGGGAACAACGGAGCACACCCATGGACAAACACTTCTACTTGCCCATCAACATGTCATCATCAAGATCCATCTCAAGAGCCTCTGCAGCTTGCTGGAGCCAGGAGTTGTGTTGCTTTGCCCGACTGTTGAAAAATTCTGCCTTCTCAATCTGCCTTGCCAAATTCATCCGCTCCTGCAAAAAAAAATACATTCAGACATTATGATCAGGTTTAAACGTGAGGTACTTTAGCAGAATCAGTGTTTGAGAGTATGCATTGCAATGCATCTGGGGTACGGAGACACTTTTGTTCCCTACCCATGTTCCAGGAGATGCCCTACATAACAAAGACGTCATAATTTGCTAGTGTTATACTTCTTCAGATCCATGATAGAATCTGGCTTCTAAAACATCTCAACTACTAAACATACCTGAATGTTAACTCAACATTCTATAAACAAATCATTACAAACACCTGAGAGACATCAGGAATAAATCATGATTCAAATACCAATCATTTCCTTACATATTTACATAGTACAAGATCTCAGAGTTACTAGACTCAGCAGTAAGGGGCAGCCACTACCTTCACTAAATCCTGCAGGCCATATGGATGGAACAGCTCATGTCTCAAGGAACGCGCCTGGTTCTTGTTTAGGCACAGGACAGAATGTCTTGTCCTTCCCGGCTGCACACAGGTGGAACAAAGATGTCCAGCAAATCTAACCTGACCTGCAGCCTTCCAGATGGGCCAAAAAAATAATTAATTCACTGTGGAAATAAAATCTACACTAACAGTAAATAATCAACCAGCAGCAAGTTCTGCTGTTTGGAATGTGCCTGTAGTTGTATGAAACAAACCCTGTGCAGGAAACTGAATAGTCTGGTGCTACATGGTAACAGCACCAGCCAGAACTGCTACAATAATTAAGACGCAGAGAGAGAAGAAATTAAACGTGCCATGAACTACTGAATCAGTAAGTTCTAAGATCATTACAAGACATTTTAAATAGTTTTTCCATCTTTGCAAAATTCAAGTCCTCTTTAGGTCTATCCTCTATCCTGGTTCAACAATTCTATTCCTCCCAAGCGTGAAACCCTTCAGACCTTTTCTGAACTTGGATGAAGGCATACAGAAACAGGGAAGGAGTGTGCCAAAGGGACAGACATACAGAACCAGCAGCACTAATAGTCTCAACTACAATGACTTTGTGATTAGGCCCAGGTCTAAGTGTAAATGAGACCTGACTGTTCGAAGAGCCTCTGAGGCTGAACTCCTGCAACTACAATTACAAAGACACCTCTGCTGGGAAGAGGAGCACTATTACAGACAGGAGAGAAGATCGTGAGATGGTAGCAGGAAAATTAAAGTGTGGAAACAATATTTATTTGCTCATTAATTGACAGAGCATGATAAGAGCCAAGAATACTCATCAAGAAACACAGAAGGAACCTCTGAAGAAACACTTTTAAAAAACGACAGATTTTTTCAGTAGCCAGAAACATTTAGTGGGTGTAAGGGGGCAGTAGAGGAGATGGGGAGGAGGAAATCAAATTCTCTTCATTACTACCAAGAGGATAAAAATGAGCCTATGGAAGCATTTATTGATTTTCTTTCTCTTTCAGAAAGCTGCATCTCCTGAAAGATTCATGCTAAATACCCTATCTGCAGCAAGCCTGGGCTTTGAAACTTGCTGATGTTATTCCCAAGGTGAGGATGCTGCTATTGCCACTGGGGTAAACTCTGAGCTCTGTCCAAGCCAACTGGATAAGCCTGAATCAGAGTACTGTAAGGAAGATATAGCTGTTGCATTATCTGACTGCTTGCGTTCTCCCTTGTTCTCAGTGACTGTGCAACATTCAGACATTCCAACCCTGAATTCCTTTCAAAGCCAGTATTTAAGTATGTCCCATTCGTACGTCGCTGATATCCCTCACACTGTTGAGAGAATGCTGAGACATGAAATGGTCTGTTATTCAAGAAGTAGAAAATCTGCAGTGACTAGATGCTTTCTAAAACACATTGTTTTGTAAACCCTAACCATTGTCTATCTTGTGAGTTAGTGAATGACTGAATTCTCCTTAAAATGGCCAATAACCCAGAAAAGAGAACATACCCAGTTTGACAGGGTTCAGTGGCAGCTGTGGCCTCACAGTATAGGAACTCTGAGAAAAGCAAACAACTCACTACTTCAGCTGGGAAGAGGCAGATGAAGACTGCTGAACACCCCTGGACTTGCTACTGTTCTCCAGTCTGTTCCTAACACAAGAGGTTTTAAACAATGTACTTAACAAAGCCATTCCAGCTCCCCATCCAAAAAACACACTCGCTTCCCTATACTGTTCTGGAAATCTAGTCAGGAGAAGCTCTACATAACACCATACAAGAAAAATATAGGTGATGTTTATGCTTGAACGCTTTTCTTGGGCCAGTTTTTAAGGAGAAATCATAAATATTGCTGAAAAAACATAAAGGGTGATTAATTTCATTTTCAAATCCAGGACCTCAAAAGTAAATTTCACCTGAAACCTGGAAAGAACTACGATAAGCAATGTCGTATCAGTAATGTAAGTAATACAAGCAAGCAAGCAACTACTCAGGCTGCAAAAAAGACTGTTGTTTCTTTACCTTGATAGAAGTCATGCACTTGGTATCAACTGGGAAAAACGGCAGCTCCTCAGTCTTCCCCAATGTTTTATAAATTTTCCGAAAATTGATCAAGTCATCAGGGCCAATCAGCAATAGGCTGAGGCCTTCGTTGGCAGCTCGGGCTGTTCGACCGCTTCTGTGCACGTACAGCTCAGACGTACGAGGGACCTGCAAGTGTTCAGAGAAGCCATGAAGCTGCCAGGGAAAGCTAGCAGCAGCCTGTCATGCTTTGGACAAGAGGTTGCCAAAGAACATTGTGTTTTATGCACACATGGTACATTGCAGGTAACAGAGAAAGTAATGTAAAAGATGATGTCTTGACACACTTTTTGTTCCCTGATCCAGCATTCTTTCTCGCATAATCTTTTGTGAGTCTCTCCTCACTTCTGACCCTCGGTCATTTCACTTGAAAAGCAGGAAAACATTTTATGTGTCCTCAGAGATGAGTTATATGGCTGAGTCATTTGACACCTCTGGATATCGAAGTGAAGCAAAAAGCAAGGAGGATAATATCTGTTATGTCATTTCTAATATATAATCGCATATTGATGAAGTGTTACCCACTGCAGTCAGTCACTGCAACAATAAGACAAAGCACTAAGACAGTTAAATGATTAAATATCTATACTTGGGACTGTACTATACATGGGATCAAGAATTACAGCTTTATAGCGTTCAGGATTTGGATCAGGAAAAGCTTATTTCAAAACTGAAACAGTAAAAGTAAAACCATTAAAAATACTTAACCTGGTAGTGGATGACATGCTGCACATTGGGAATATCAAGACCACGAGCTGCAACATCTGTTGTCAGGAGGACACAGCTGAGAAAGTGACAAAATTTAATGAACATAAAATTGAAAAGTAAATCATCTGTCGAGGAACATAAAATACAGCAATATAGAATCCTACCACAGCAGTTTAAGAAACAGATTTATACTATATCAACTGCTGGAACTACACATTCTGCTTGCCCTTACAGAAATGATACCCACTATTACATCAGAGGCAGTCTTGAAACAACAATTCTTAAAATAAAACTAAAAAGTGTAAATGTTACCCTCAGCAGGTCTATTCTGTTTCCAATACAGAAATTCACTACCTTGCTGGATCCTGTTTTCCTATGCTTTTCTTCTCTCTCAGTTCACAAGAACACTAGAACAACTTGCTGTCTAAAGAAGGGGAGTATGTTCCCCTGTGATGCACTTTTCAGTGCACTGCCCAGGTTGGGTTTAAAAATATCTTTAGTTGATATGACTATACCATTAACAACGCAGCCGATCCTTTGGTAGTACAGACATGTTATTAAAAGTTTTACTAGTTGAGAAAAATTACATTATTAACATTATATATTTAAATAACAGCTTTTGGGGGCTAAAATATCTTCTACCGACTTGCACTCAAATAAGCTCTCTCAGTAAATTAAAAGCTAGGAATATAAGAAGGGGATTCTGTTCTGACAATTAGTATTTCTCCTCATCCGCAGATATGATGAACTACTCAAAGATGTTGTTCTTTTATATAAATAGTCTAGTACAGAGACAAAATTCTCCTTAGGACTTAGAACAATTTGTTTTAAAAACATCTCCCAGCAACTGAAACGAGTTACTTTTAGGTAATGGAAATTTATTAAGATTTTATGGCATCTGACTGCATATTCTATTGCTACAAGGTTAAAAGGAAAAATAACAAGTGAAAATTCTGTGGCTTGCAATCTGCAGAACATTGTGAGAGACGGTCTCATAGATTTCTTTCTTGCCTTGAAAATCTGCAGTCTCCGAAAACGACCCGTCTGACCTATGCCAATGCTATCAATACTTCATTTGCCAAGGGATACTGCAGATCCATCACAGCAATTCAACCTGGGTTCTCCCTGCCTGAATCTATTAACAAGGTACAAATTTCCCAGACAGCAAGCAGCAGTTCACAGCACGACTAAACCGGGAGGCTTCTGGATTATGGAAGTACCGAGACCACCCGAAGTCAGCAGGAAACAATGTTTCTTACACTGGCAGGACAGGTCTGCCTGGGTAAACCCTGGCTGCCCACTGCTGCTGAAAGGTACAACTGCCCCTTCTCTTACATTGCTCCAGGATACCTTGACCCCCTGGAAGCTAACTCGTCTAACTAAACCTGCAAAACTGTAACAAGCAAAAATGGTTAGTTTTCTAATGGCTTAGTGAAATTCAATGACTTACAGAGGCTCAAATGAGCTGCAGAACCAGGACACAGGCAGAGAGGTGTGCAGGATGGTCATAAAAGCCTATGTCTGAAAACAGGGCAAGTGACAGCTCTGTCAGCAACAGTGAGCTGCCAGACCACAGGATAATTCAGACTCCAGAAGACCTCAGGAGATCTCTACTCCAACCTCCTCCTCAAAGCAGGACCAGCTGTAAGGCTGGATCAGGTTGCTCAGTGTTTTATCCGAGCCTCAAAAAACTCCAAAAACAAGCAGCCTGTTCCACTGCTCAAGTGCCTGCACAGATAAAAAGCCCTTTTCCATATATAGCCTGAACCTCTTGTTTCAACTTACACCCTTTACCCTACATCCTCCTACCATGCACCACTCTGAAGAGCCTGGCTCCATCTTCTTGACAACCTTAAGCTGCCATTAGGCCCCCACAAAGTACTTTTCACAGGTGATGTAAATGCTGTGCCTTCAGCCTCTCCTCTTGCAGAGCCAGTGCTTCTTGAACATCTTGGTGGCCTTCCATTGAACTTGCTCCAGTTCATCACCTCAACTATCCTGTGAAACCTCATCCTTCATTGTTAATAACTTGGGCTCATAAAGTCATGGGACTCAAATCCCCAGCTAACCTCCTCAGCTTGCTCCTACTCTAACAGCTATTTCCCCTTTCCACTACCTTTTACATGATTTTTTTCTCTACTAGGAAGTTGAAAATCAACCTACCTCTCTCGCTCAGCAAATCTCTCCAGGTTTTTCAGCCTTTGCTTTTGGTGCATGTTGGCGTGCAAAGGAAGCGGATCACAATTTAAGATTGTGAGGAGAGAACTGAGGCGTTTTACACAGTCTATGCTGTTTGCAAAGACCATGGTTCTTCCTGGATACTGGAGAAGAAAGTAATAGAGATAATAGTCCTTCTCATTTGTATTACAGTGGATTTTGGTTTCTGTCAGAGTCTCAACAGTAGCCTCCTTCCTCGTTAAGTCTATTACTTTGGGTTTGCTCTTTATTCCTATTTTTTCCATTAACAATTCTAGTTTGGTCTTCTTGTCCATCTTTTTAGCATTCTTTTTTTGTAAAACTCTTGTAGGAGTCTGATGCACTAAAGTCAACGTGGCAGAAAAAACAAAAGTCTGTCGATGAGGGTTATACTGTGAATCATTTAAGACTTCCAGCAACTGAGACAGCTCTAAGAAGTGACCTTTCTCAACCATTCGGTCTGCTTCATCAATCACAAGGCACCTGTCAAGTGGAAAACACAGTAAAAATACACTTGTACAGATAAATACAAACCTGATATGCTTAAAAAGAACTTTTCCTGCTAAACACGTAAGGGATGCTCTGCATATAAACCCAAAAGGAACAGCAGGTATGCTGGGGCAGCTACAGTAGCCTTCTGCACTTCTTTTTGAAAAAACAGCTTTTTACTACTGTCTTTAATTGACATTTCCCTCCATCGAAATAACCACTGTGCATTTCAATACAACACTATGAGACAAAAAAATAAGTGATCTTACGTAGTTTAAATTATTTAATCAGTTAGTAAACATAATCAGGGTGCAAGGATAACTAGTTCAGTATCCAGCAGTTATTCTAAAAGGCACATTTACCTGAGCTGACGAAGATTTGAAAGATGTGGGTGTCTCTCTTTAACTAACTCCCACAGACGGCCTGGGGTTGCAATTACAATTTCTGGCTTTCGATTCAGTACACGTTCTTGCTTCTGTGCAGCCATGCCTCCAACCAGAATTGCAGTCTTAATGCCTAGAACATATAATAGGTTTTATTTAACTAATTTATCAGTCAATGTTTTTATGTAGATCTACTCAATGGTTTTAAAGAGTTTATACTGCAACTTTCAGTTAGCATTTTGGTCAGGAAACTTCGGGGGTTTTATGTAATATTGAACATACAGCAACACGCTCAGTTTTACCAAAAAAATCCTCATTATAGTGAGATGTCAAAAATAAAGTAGTCTTTCTCTTAGTGCACCTATCTTTTAATAGCATGAAGAAACACATCCATAGCTGTTAGTTTTGTGTACCCATACTTCAGAGTCTCATGTTTTGTCAATTACATCTGCATGAACAAGCATATTCCTGGTATGAATAACCAGGAGGACACTTCATAGAATAAGACTGAGAAATGCTTGTCTTCCTAAATAACTGCTCATTTGCTATGGAATAATCCTACCAAGAACGCTCCTGCCCAATTAATGATTCTTGCATAGTAGTACAGACCTTGAGTTAGCTTTAAGAACTTTGCTGAGGTAGCGAAAGGAGTTTAGTTTTGGAAGGAGATTACACATGGTTTATTTCATCCTCCTTCTTCAAAGAATACATTGGCCCATAATGAACTCAATGCTACTGTGCAAGACCCTTCCAGTATCCAAGCTACCCCTGATCTCTCTTCCCTACTACTTGTGGAACACCATGCTTTCAGGTAGGGACTTTTTTTCAAAGTGTGTTTGAGGCAATAAAGCAAGCCCACATTAAAGCATTTTCTCTCCTGCTGTTGCAACTATGTATCACTTCGGCAGCAGATTTTTTTACACATAAATAGCTCTGCTCCTATCAGAACTGTATGACACAAACAGATCGTTTCAGGCTAGCAGTTAAAATAAGCCTTGTAATCAGCTGCAGACTGATGAACACAGCAGGATGTACAGACACCAAAGGAAGATGTGCTTAGTAGTAGTGCAATGCATTACGTTTCTTCTTCAATAAATAAACAATTACTGGTGTTGGAGAAGTAGTGAGTTCTTTCACAATTCTCTCCCTCCTAAACAGTTTCATGTCCTCACTCATCCACTTAATAGATGTACTGACTTCAGGTTTGGAAGAGAAAGGAACAGGATGAAATTGCTTTTATCAGGCATGTTACTCAGTAATACTCTGTGGTTTGACTGCCGCAGGAGGCAAGTCAGACAATCCAGCAACGTCATCTACCCTAAAAATTTATGGCCTTACTTTACTTTTTTTGATAGATCAAAATTATATATACACACACACATACACACACACACACACACACACACACACACACACACTTAAGTATCTACACTATACAAAAGATTGATATACCTGTCAAGAATTGAAATTATTATATACATTAAAAATTTTATCTATAATGAAATTATTTTTTATATGTAGCCTACATTATCCACAACTAGGACAAAGTTAGCTGTGGCGGGATATCTAGTATTCATTCTGTGTTGTGAGAGTACAAGTCAATAGCTATTTGAAGGAAGGTACATTTTAAAGCAAAATATCTCACATTAACTGTTTACTTCCACGTGCATCTCACTGAAGAGTCTTCATGTGTTTCTCACACATCAGGGACCACAAACCCTAATACTTCAAAAGCCACAGCAACTTTATGATTTTATGGAAGAAAGTATGGCATGTTAGCTCAAAACCAACTCCAAGATCCAAACACAGCATAATCCGGCACATGGCCTGCAGGATCTACTTACCTGTAAACTTCGCCACTGCATCAATGTGGTGCTTTACTTGTACAGCTAATTCTCTTGTAGGAGTGAGGACCAGTCCTAAAAGGGGTTTCCTTTTATGGGAGCCAACAGTTTGTGTCTTGTCACCCGAATCAAATTCAATATTTTCCAGAACTTTCACACAGCCTGTTGTGAAACGTGCATCATCTTCATCTCCGCTATCTTCAACCTGCTGATGAGTTACTTTTTCTGCTTCATCCTCATTTTCCCATCTTGTTTCATCATGATGCTGATGGGACTCTTTAGAAACAGTGTCATTTCTGGTTGTTGAGCTATTTGATTTTTGCCACTGCAGCACAGAGTGAATCATTGGAATTGCAAATGCAAGCGTTTTGCCGCTTCCTAAAAAAACCAAACAAGAATAATAGCACAGACCGACAAGTCATTTATTTGAAAAGATAAGAAAAGCAACAGCCAATTGCACACTGTTCTTAAAACATATCACTGTAACAGATGCAAATTCACAATCTTTAGAACACCAGAAACTTGCAGAAATAACATCTTTTCTCCTGTTCCCTTTATACATCTCCTCCAGGTCAACAGTATCGCAATTCCCAGGGAACAGGTATTTTTCCAATCTCTAGCAGGGCAGGCAGACTTAGTTGTTCTGAAAGTGTTTTTTAAAAGCTGCAGTTGCAGTCAAGATATTTTTAAAGAACTGAATGCCCGTAAGGAGAATACCATGTCCTAATTGAAAGTTCTGATCAACATTCTCCAAATAAAGGAATAGCAAATGAGGCCAAGGACGAGCTGGAATGTACTTGAAGGATTTGCTTCTATCTTCAATTTACAGTCCTGTATTTACATCTTTCTAAGAAATCGTACTTTGAAATACTCCACTGTCTAATTTCCTGATCTAGCATCATTTTTATAATCAGAACACATAAATCTGATTTAAAACAGATAATCCACTTTGGAGAGAAGGGGGTTGCCAAAAATGCTCCCAACTTTAATTTCAGGGGTTCTTGGTACCAAACTGCCAGTTACATCCCTGCCACATATTCCCTTCTGAACGATCTGTCAGTATTAAAGATATTAGGAAGAGCCTGCTAGCGCATCCACTCCAGTTAAGGTTCTCAGATGTATCAGTTCATTGATCAAGAATGCAGCATCCAGAGTACAAGACACTGTTACACCATTCCTGTAATAGGTCACTGCTGGGAAGCAGTCCTCTGGAAATCTTAATTCATGTCCACATCACATTTATGTCACAAGCCATAAAGGTTTGTCAAATTCAGCAACACAAAATTTTTCCTATTTAGGAGAGAATCTTAATAGTAGTTAATAAGCAGCTAAGCCCAGTGTCATTCTCCTGATCAACGCTGCTGCAAAGTCTCCTCATATGTAGAGGAAGATTAATAGTTCTTTAACTTATCAAATTCCTCTCTCAGGCTCAATGGTAAGTGATGCTGTAGGATGTAGAAAAACAACTGGAGAGTTTTAACCTCTCCCAGCCGCAGTACCTCCTAACAAATAGTTGTCCATATCTCTCAAGTTGCTACAGGAACACCAGTGATCCACTGGGCTCTCTGGAGAGAACCTGGATTTCTCTCATGAAAGAATAAATGAGCAAAACACAGTCCTCCTACCTCAGGGTTATGCAAAATTATAAAGCAACAACACAGCCTGCCACCAACCATGCTTTCCGTTCTGCAGCTAGAGAGGGATTTGCTTACCAGCACTGCAAAATGGTACTTTTTTCCAGCATATGAACACCACTTAAATTTTCAGTTCCATTTTCAAAAACACTCCCTGCAGGGATTTCTAATCTTATTAAAGCTAACAGCACCAACCTAGCCTCTAATTAAAATAAAAATGCAAATGACTGCATATCTTATTAGTTAGTATACCTTCTTGCTCAAGAGCAGTAAATGACTTTACAGACAAGCAGTGAGATAAGGCAACTGGAACAGATGAAAAGAGTGCAAACGAAGCCTTTAAACCAAGGCAGCTTCCAATCGTGCTTCCTATCTTTATGTTTTAAGGGGGAAAAACGATGCAGTGCTAAAGAAGACAAAACTTCAAAGGCATAAGCAGAAAAAAAAAAGTCTGAAGGAACATAATGCTCAGACTTCACAGCAATAGGTAAAAAAGGAGCTAAAACAAATATGGCCTGGGCCATATTCATGCTTAACATTGTACCCAGTGTTTATTTACTGCTCCATGCTGGCACTGAATCATCTCCAGAGGAACCCAGTTCTCTGCTTTGCCTTGCCAGGGGCACAAGTTTGGCTGCTGGAAAAATGCCCCTGCCTGTTTCATTAAATCTGCCTTTTGCAGAGCATCACCCTACTGCTCCCAAAGCAGAAAACAATTTGAGAGAAAAAAGACTTGTGTCAAAAGCATAAAAACCATCGAGATTTCAAAGCTCTGCAGGCTGTACTTCGAAAAGATGGAACATCCCCATGTTTGTACATTACAAAGTTTTAAAACTTTACTAATATGTTTAAAAATTTACTAATATGTTGGATTTGCAGAAGACAGCTCTTTTCTTACATATAAATGCTGCTGCTTCTACATATAAAAACTTGTAACCATGAGCTGCTTTAAAGAAGAGATGGGATGCTTGCAGCACACACAAGCAGTTTAACAGCTTTGTACCTGTTTCTGCAGCACCAAGAACATCCATATTATCCCGGATGGCAGAAGGCAAGGCTAAGGCTTGAATAGGAGTTGGAGCACTAAACCCCAGATAGCTCAAGGCCTGCAACACTGGTTCAGGTACAAACAGGTCTTTCCATGCAGACACATCAGCTTTTTGATCAGCTGAGGTAGATAAAACATCTGTTGTCCAGTTTTTGCCTTTTTTAGAAGAACTCATTGGTGGAAGAACTTCTTGCGCTTGAGAAGCCTTGTTTTTAGCTGCCTTCTTTTTCTTTTTCTTTGGAATGTCTTTACTGCTTGATGTGTTCTCAGTCACATGTCCATGGTCTTCAAAATTTGCTTCTTTGATTATCTCACTACACTTTTCCTCTTTATCAACCAGCACATCAACTTCTGCTGCATTAGGAGTATTGCCTTTATCTGTTTGGCTTCTCAAATCTTTGTTTTTCTTTTTCTTTTTGGGAGGGATGACAGGTTCTTCCACCTCCTCATTGCCTTCTTCTTCTGATGCACTCTCAGCCTTTCTCTTCTTCTCTTTTACTTTCCCCACTTCAGAAGAACTTACCAGCTTGTACTCTGTAAGTTCCTCCAAGCATACTATATCTCGAAACTCCTCCTCAGCAAACAGATTGGGGTCAATTTCCACAGTTTTCCATTTTCCTATTACTTCAATGCCTTTTTGCTTCTGTTTAAAGAAAGATTTAAATCTTCCTCCTTTTCTGGCCTTCATTTTTTTACCTGAAAGAGAGGTAGGGGGAAAAAAAAAAAAAAAGGAACTTCATGATATTCAAACAAACAGGAAATCCATGGCATAATTATTTTACTTTCTTCTTCAAAATACTAATAATATAACTTAGACATTAGTAACTTATATATTAATAATGTCAATATAACTACAGGCTAATATACATCACTACAACATATATATGCCTGTTTAGATATATATACACAGGCTAATATAAGTAACTATTATATATATTAGCCTATATATATATCTATATAGGCTAATATTTATAACTATTATACATATATATATTAGCCTATATAGCCTATATTATCCTGGAGTACTGCGTCCAGTTCTGGGCCCCTCGGTTCGGGAAAGACATGGAGGTGCTGGAGCAGGTCCAGAGAAGAGCAACAAGGCTGGTGAAGGGACTTAAGCACAAGTCCTCTGAGGAGAGGCTGAGGGAGCTGGGATTGTTTAGTCTGGAGAAGAGGAGGCTCGGGAAGATCTTATTACTCTCTACAACTACCTGAAAGGAGGTTGTAGCCAGGTGGACATTGGTCTTTTCTCCCAGGAAACCAGCGATAGGAAAAGAGGGCACAATCTTAAGCTCTGCCAGGGGAGGTTTAGTTTGGATATTGGGAAGAAATTTTTTCCAGAGAGAGTAATCAGACACTGGAATGGGCTGCCCAGGAAGGCGGTGGATTCACCGTCCCTGGAGGTTTTTAAGATGAGACTGGATGTGGCACTGAGTGCCATGGTCTGGTAACCACGGCAGTGTTGGATCAAGGGTTGGACTTGATGATGTCGGAGGTCTTTTCCAACCCCGTTGATTCTGTGATCATATATATATATATACACTAGCATGTGGTTATATAGCTAAACATATATGAATGTTATTATATATATTGTAGTTATATACTGCATATACCTACAACATAGCTACAGGTTATTTTATTTAACCGTATATAACCAAACACAACAGCAGGCCAGACCCACTGCCTGGCACACCTCTGAGGATAAAGAGAGAACCGCCGGATAAATCCCCGCGGGCCCGAAGCGCTCCCGCCGCTGCCCATCCCGGGTACGACCCGCTGGAGCGGCGGCAGGGCCCGGCCCGGCCCGGCCTCCGCCGGTGCACGCGGGCGCTCCGGGCCCCTGTGCTTACCGAGCTGAGGAGGCCCCGGGCAGCGAGGGACGGAGCGAGCGCGGCCGCGATCCCTGCGGACGGTGCCGCCGCTGTGACCGCCGCCTGCCGCGTGTGCTCGGGGCGCCGCCATTGCTTCGTGACGTCACTTCACCGGCGCCGCGTGGCGTCACTGCGCGGCACCCGCCGGCGCGTGCCCGCGTTTCTTTTCCTCTCGCACGCTCCCGGCAGCTTGGGTTTGCTGTGGGAGGGGGTGTCGTAAATGATACGCTGTGACAAGAAATAAGCATATTAAATCTTTCCAAGGACAGTTTCACGTCCCGATAATCAGCATTAATGTTCTGCCAATGCACAATATGAGGAGTTGCTTCCAATTCGTATCCTCCTGTGAGGAGCTGTTAATCTTATGTTCTTATGCTGTATGTTATATGTCCTTATGTGGTTTCAGAGTTCCCAGCTTTGTCCAGAAAGAAAGCTATAACATGGAAATGACTTACTGAATTACGCTTTTTAATGTAATTGTGGACATATTTTCACAGGATTTTTTTTTTTTCAGTAAGAATCCATTTGTATATGCAGCTGTCTTTTCTGCTTGATCAATATTGAGCTCTATGTACTATTTATAGACTAAGGGACTGAAATTACAGGCCCTAAATCTTAATTTGAAAGCAGGGACATGCCTGCTTGCAATGAGCCCAGAGATTCAGAATGGTCTTAACTAAATAGACATGGACTTTTTCTGATTGCCATGGCGTGGACTGGTTGTACAAGAGGCATTGATTATTTGAGTTGCTTTGAAATGGCATAACCAAGGGAACTAAACATTTGCTTAGTATTAGAGTGACATTAATCTCTCTGAGCCTTTGTCACCTGAAAGAGAAACAGCTTTGTTATGTTGTGACAAGGCTCTGTCAATGAGAAATGCACTTTTGTGTCCTTAACAGAGAGTCAGCTGATAGACTCCTGGTAAATCCAGTTCCATTATCTGTGGTGCCAAGTGAGCTCTTAGTAAAAATACCAGTGAAAAATGAAACAGAGTCCTGCTTTACCCCCCTAGGACATTTTTAGATCAACAGTTATTTAAATACCAGGAAATTGTGAATTGAAGAGAATAACCTGTATTAATAAGTTAACAAGTCATTTCATTTGTCTGCTTGCATAACTCATGTCAGTACATGCATATTTTATTATTTTATCTATAATTTCCAAGTTATTTAAGCCAATATTTCCGAGAGCCAAAGAGAACTTGAAGGGTTTGATGTCTTCATTACAGAACTTTACCCGACAACAGATCCTGTTCTTCCCAGCTGTAAACTATGGTCCTGCAGACCAGTAGCTCAGAGACTGTGGTTTGGTCCCTAGTGTGCAATATTAGATATTATATGTTTTGTCAATATTTTAGTTTTTTATAAAATATAGAAGACTTCTTCTAATGTAGGTCAAGTCAGAGATTGCTTTGACCAATACTTTTAATTTTGGGGTTCACGTAGCTGAATTCAGCCCCAAGAACAGTTGAATCTGCATGTGAGCAACTGATGTAGGCTTTCACATAATAATCAAATTCTTTGGCTTCTCTCTTTTTTTTCGTTTCTTTTGGGTTTTTTTGGCCTCTTGCAGGAATGTCACTATCTGGTTAATTACTGATTTTAATAGCCATTACTGCTAATGAAAGAATGTCACCGTACTGTGATTTATATTAATACTCATGGTACATTGTGCACATGAAAAACATGCAGCTGCTGGTCAGTGGGGGACTTGATGCCTCCTGTGTTTTGAAGGCTTTGTGGAATTTGTTCTTCTGTCTTTTCTGGCATGAGGCCAGATGAGGCTTGTCATCCTGTCCTGAAGTGAAAAGGTAAAGTCTTGGTTCTTGGGATCAAGGCCTGTGTTTTCATACTCAGAAGTTCTGGAATGTCATTCTATGACTGACAATATCTTAAGACATAGCACCATAAAAATAATAACTCTGGGATATGGGTTGTTTACTGGAGGTGAGTTTTAGAATGGCTTCTTCTTTCTGTCTTCTGCAGCATTCCACAATATTTTTCTATATTTCTCCAATGTATTAGTTCTCTATCATTAAACCTATTTTGAAAATATATGCCCCTTTGCCTGTGCTGCCTATTTTTTTCTTTTTCTCTCTTTATTCCTTCTTCTAGCTTCACAGATGTGTTTCTTTTTCTCTGTGAAGCATTTTGTCAAAGACACGCTGCTCCTTCAGCTAATGTGTTCACAAAGCCAGGAGAAAAAGGTAATCTCCGTGCATGAGATTTAAGAGTACTGGCATGTTTAACTCTAGTTACAGTAGCAAAGACTGTTTCAAGAACAGAAGAAGAATGTGTGATTGAAGAATGGCAAAGATACCTCCATTTAATGTCAGGGAAACATTTGGAATGGTTGCAAATGCAGTCAGATGCAGTAGATACTTCTTTCAAGGGAAGAATTATAAAGAAAGTTAAGAAGATAGGAGGAAATTAAATAAACATCAATATTGATTAACCCAGGGGCAAATGGCAAATCAGGTCATGTCACTTAATAAGGTAACTGCTTTTCTGGGCAGAAAAATAAAGGTCATCTAATCTATCTGGACAACCTCAAAATATTTTTAATATGGAAAATGATTAATAACAAGGAATAGTAGAGAACTTTGAGGTGAAAGGAGTTTGCTAAAGAGGAAGAGCAATATATGTTTCATTTTGGGGATACACGGTGTGTACATTGATAGATTATCAGTTATATCGAGTTTACTCGAGGAGTTTCTTAAAGTCTTGAGGACTAATCTTGTTTAATGAATAACTATGATACAATGTTAAATATGCTGATGACACAGTTATTAATACATAGGGGAATTATGATATCAAGGCAGATTGAAAGGACCTTGAGGACCAGAATAATTGGATGAATTTACTTATGCAAAGTAAAGCACCATTCAGCTATAGCTAATAGAATTTAAACCATTAAGATGGGAGTTAATTAGTTTTAGATCACTGTCCATGACAGAATTATTGACCACAAGATAACTGTGAGCTGTAATTCTAGTATATTTGGTAAACTAATTCCTGTACCGACATTCATTTTTCACAAGAGGCATTACTTCCCTGAATTTTTATTTTCAATACTGTATTCTGATCACCTTAATTCTAGAGAGGTGAAGTCAAACTGCAGCAGATACCAAGGAGACTGCTAGGATGATCAGGGGAATGAAGAGCCTGTTTCAGGAGCAAAGCCTAAGTGCTGAGCCTAGCTTGTTTAACCCATGATTACAGCAGCTATGACTGCAGTCTTTAAATACCAGGAAAGGGAGAATAATTTAAAGGAAAGGACAACACTAGCACAAGAAGAAACTCAGTGAACTGGCCAACAGTAATTTTAGGTAAGAAATCTTAAGTTTCTATGGCAACCGATGAGTAAAGAATACTGAAGGCAAAAAGTTGTTAGTTTTAATATAATGTTTGACATGAGCATGACAGGTTGTTCATGGTTGTCCTAGCAAGGAACTGGACTCATTGGCTTCCTCTTTGTTGTGAATATACCAGTGCCAGTCTTTGGTTTTGCAGCAGGCAGGTGTGTCTTGGTACACTCTCTTCATCTTCTGGGTCAGGGTGCTGGTAGAATGTGGTATAGACATCCCTACTGAAAAACTGACGGCACTGAGATTTTTGCCACTATTGTTCCTATTTCTAAAATGCAAATAAATTCTGCTTTATCTGGATATTTGAAAAAGCTAGTAAACATGGGAAAAAAGTGTTCTGTTTCTACAACAGAAAATCATTCACTTAAATTTTGTAGTTTACTATTAGGTCCTACTACCAGGTGAAAAATCCTACAAATAGCTGGACAATATGAAGAAAAATGGCACTTTCTATTTGCTCTGTTGTTATTCTGTCTTTGTGCATGGGCTATTAACTACTTTTGGACAGAGGGTAGTAGATTAGTACTGTAGGAGAACATTACTAGTTCTTACAGAAAGATAGGGAGAACACAGTGGTTGCAGCCTTACAGATTTTGTATGTTACATACAAACAAATTTAAGGATCTTTCCTGTGTTATCATAAAATAATCTTTTTGGGTTTTTAGAGCTTACTGGAGGGAAGTAAGTTACGGGAGAGAATATGGGAGACCAGGCTACAGACGATGAAATCACATTGAATACAATCCAGTACTTTTTCCTTTCTAACCATTTAATTATGTAGCTGGTACAATGAGATGATCCGAGTGGCAGAAGAACAATCAAAACTTTTCTGCAAATGACAGTAGTAAAATGAAGCAACAGTTTCTTAGCAACAAATTACAAAATATGCTAAATAATATTTTTTCCTGCTGAGGTTTGTGTATGCTACATTCCAAGCATTGTTCTGAAGTAGACTAATAATTTTGTGCATGGTTCTTTTATATTAATCTTCTTACATGTTTGCCTCAACATGGAGTTTTTCTGAAGAACCACTGTTCGTGGAGACATTCTTACCTGGAGTACAAAGGGAATTAAAAAAAAAAAAAAACTTGTTTGGTAAGGCTAAGGCATTAAATGGAACAATAAAACTGAATTTTTTAAGGGTTTGGTGAACTGTAAAAACCAGTTCCAGTCAGAGGTTGCTCATTTGGAAATGGTGAGCAACAGTTGTTACAGCTCTGGCTGTCTCTCGGTAATGGTGAACACACTGAACTGAACTTCTGCACAGTTCAGGTGCTCACAGTCCTAAGCAGAACTGTGATTACACAGTGTACTTTACAGTGTACGTTATGAAATAGTATTTATTTTTCTGTGGAGTATTAAATGAAAGAAAATGGGAAATGAAGAATGAAATGTTTAATTTAATTCTGATGTTTACGGTAATTCTTCAGTTGTCTAAATTAAAACAAACAAAACAAAACCCCAATTACTTTCAAGTTGACCCAAAACATATTGCTTCCCCCCCCCCAATATAATTAAAAAATATTTTGCTGATTTTTATCTCCTTTTTTAGTTTGGCCATTGCATAAGAAATTCTGGCTTTTAATTGGGAATGCACACATTTTGCCTGAAAGCATTTCTTGGCATGTCCTTCTATATCCCCCAAATCAGTTACTTCATATTTCAGCTGATTCAGGCACAACAATATATGCTGAGACTTCACAAATTTTCCATTTCTCTGAATAATTTGATTTAGAGGGTAATTCTTTGGGTATATGTAACAGGTAAAGTATGGAACACAACTGTTTCCGAGCAGTTTCCAGAAGGCAGACACCTAACTGCTGGGTAGCAAAGGAGAATGGCATCTCTGTCCAACATGACAAATCCCTTCACCCAAGAATACTTTGGTTGAGCCAGTATACCTAAAGAATTCTTCAGGTACAAAGTCCTTCCATCTGTTTTGGTTTTGGGTTTTTTTTTTTTGATCTTCACCTGTATTGCATTTAGAGTTCGTTGCTTCGGAAGGCCTGAATAACACTCTCTCTTCTTTTACTAGTAATGGGTGCTATTTTCCCAGATTCTCTGCAGTTGTCTCCATTAAGGAAGGAATATTTGAAGTCAGCCTGCTATTGGCTTTGCGAGCTTATACAGCTCCTGTGCTAAAGTGAAGGTTTCAATTCACTCTGGATGTCACAAAAGCAGCATGAAATAGCTCTTCATTCTACTACTGTAGCTATGACAAGGTTAGAATAAAGCAGAGAGTAGAGCTTTATTTGAGAGAAGAGAGGAGTGAAAAGGGGAGAAGCTGAAAGCAGCAGCAGTTGGAAGGGAAGTCATATGTAAGTTTAATCATAGATGAGAATGAGAGACTCCTTGCCTGCAGATTTACTATCAGAGGGGATTAATTTTGAAATATGTGGTTTTGGAACAAAATATGCAAATTTTTTTTTGTTCTTCAAATGTATGGGTCAAGAGGAGATTTGTTTATATTTAATCTAATTCCTCCTGTGATCTTTATTCTAGTCCAGTATTCAATTTACAGAAAAAAAAATCTTATTTTTATTCTGCTTTTAATATTTCCAGAATATGTAAATCTCTTTGACATATCTACTAATTTTAAAACTAATGGAGTCATGCCTGCACAGTGTTTCCTGGACTGAGTTAGAAGAACAGGACAGGTTTTTAAAGGAGCTGTTTAAATATTTAGAAACTCTCTTCCTTAGTGGCTTACAAAATTTATGTAAAATATAACATCATAAATCAGCCTAATTGTATATCTAAACTCTGTGTTCTTCATTTTTTAATACCGAGTTATGAAATTCCTGGTTTGAAAACTGCATTGAGTTCCTAATTCAAGGCACACATAAGGTCACACAAGATCTCTGAGATTCATGAGAACTACTTGCAAGGTGAAATAACCGCAGATTGGCTGTGAAAGAACTTGCAAAAGGATTTTCCTAACTAATTGCAATTTGGATTTTAGTCTGTTTTCCTAATACTTATCATTGGCAGAAGCCTACATGTCAAGATTCTGAGTTTGAGAAAAGAACATTTTATTAAATTCTTTTTATTTCCCCTCATGGAGCTCATTACTTAACTACTCTGAGACAACTTAAGTTCAGTTATAACTATTGTATTTACTGTCTGATGATGTTCCCTGATTAAAAAGATAATGCAAAGCAGATGTTCAAAGTACTGTTTCTCATTTTAATTTATCGTCATGCCTGGAAAACTCCAAATGGTTTTGGTTTTCTATTAGATAACACTTTGATTATATATATATATATATTTTGGATTAGATTTTCTGTTGTACGTTTGCAATTAATGGAGAAGCTCTAATTTTTTACTGTTTTACTTGCTTATCGAGCACAGGATTTGGCCTAATTGGTAGGCAGAGAAATAACACACAGGGGACCATGTTTATTTTTTGCTAGATGAAAGCTGAGGTATTTACCAATCATAGAATAAAAGTTACTAAAATTCTGGGTAATATACTACATAGTATTATCTAATCCTTACAATTTTTGGAATTACTTTTATACTTTATCAACAAAACTTATTGGGTCTTGGGCATTTCACAGTAATAGTAAAGCATTGCACTCAAGCCCTTGTGAAATATTTACAGGGATTTTAACTCCTGTGTGTGATTTGCTTAGTTGTGTTCCTTATAATTACTGCAAATACCACTGTCTAAAGGCCTGGTGAATAACTTAGCTCAGGAAATGCTGAGTCCAAGTGTGCGTAATGATTTTTTTCCTGCATGAATTTTGCATCACTGACCCACCCCAGCAGAAGATGTCCTACTATGTTTTTTAAAAAGATTTCATCCTCCATGCTTATTTTTCCAAGAAAGAGCGGTAAAAATGGTGTACCTTTATTGTGAAAAAAATACTCTCTCTTGTACCCCCAGTGCACTCCAAATTTGTGAATAAGCATGGTAAATCCTACAGCATCCAAGGCCTAACTGCATGTATCAGAAGACTATCCATATGGAAATCAGCGCTGCTGTGTGAATGGTGTATAATCTGGGTCTGGAATGTAAAAGGTGAAGAATAAGAATTTATGAAGAGTGCAAGTGATGTCTTCGGTGTAGATTCATAGTTTACTGCCATGGAAGTTAAGATTTTTTATTTTATTTTATGATTAATATAAAAGCATTCATTGGAGGAGGAACCTGCTTTGGACTTTTCTTTAAAATCAGCTCATCTAGAGGTTTGTCCGGTGTAGTTCTGCTTTGACACAGCTGTGAGAGCGGGACAGGACACTGGTGGGGGGGTCCCAGCACCACTGGCGGGGGACACCGCCCGGCTGAGGACATGCAGTGCCCCCCCAGGGGAGGCCGCAGCAGTGGACGAGGAGCTTCAGGGAGGCTGCGGCTGTGGGAGGGGAAGACAGCAGAAGCCACAGCTGTGGACGAGGAGCCCCGCAGCAGGCCGAGGGACCCCGGAGGGCAGTCTGGGCTGCAGTGGCCGAGGCACCCCCGGCGCGGTGCCGGCTCTAAGGGGGCGGCGCCCCCCTCTCGGGCGCTGTTCTGCCCCGCGGAGGCCGCGGCAGCGCCGCGTTGCCCCGGCGACCGGCGAGGAGCTGCGGGGGTTACCCCGGCCCGGGTCTGTGGCGCTCACCCCCGTCACGCCGGGAAGGGAGCCCGAGTGGCCGCGCCGCGGGACGGGGGCGGGGAGCGTCACTGCACCACGGCAACCGTCCCTCCTCCCGGGGCGGGGGGGAGAGGCGGCACCCGGGCACAGCGGCGGGGCTGCTCCGCTCCGCGCCCTGCCTTGCACTGCCCCGCCGGTGCGGAGAGAGCCCCGCAGTCCCGGGTGCTGCGCCGGGGGCTCCGCCGGGGGCTCCGCCGTGCCCTTCTGGCCGCCGTGGGCAGCGTGCTCCCCGGCCCCCGCAGCAGGCAGGCGCGGCCCGCGACCAGGGGAAACTTGGCACGAAACTCACGCCCGCCGAGGCACCCGCGGCTGCACCGGCGCTCCCGGGTCTGCGGGTGCCGGCCCCGCTCGCTGCCCTGCCCGCCGGGGCCGAGCGGAGAAAGTTTCCCGGCAGGAGGCTGGGCGGGGGCGGGCGGCGCGGCGGGCGCTGCCGCAGTGAGTGCGCCGAGCCCGGGCTGTGCCGGCGGCGGCAGCACCCGGAGCGAGCGGTCCCGCCGCCCGCAGGGCGATGTGAGGCTCGGGGACGGCGTCGGCTGCCGAAGGCTTTAGGTGTTACATGCGTCCGCTCACCTTCTCCAAAATGGATTTTAGTCAGAGCAATCTGTTCGGATACATAGAAGACCTGCAGGAACTAACTATTATAGAGAGGCCAGTACGCAGGAGCCTGAAGGTATATACCTCAAAATAGATCGATCCTTTAAAATCCGTTTTAAATTGTCTGTTTTATTTATGCACAGCTAAGTGAGAAGACAGTATTTTTGTTTGTTTGGTTGGTTTTTTGTTTGTTTGGTTGGTTGGTTTTTAATGACACCAGGATGCTAAACATTGTTTTCAGTCATTTTTGGAATAAACAGGCTTGAATATTATAGAGCAGGGACTTAAGATTTCCAGTATAAGAATATTAAGCTGGGAAAAAAATAGACTAACTTAGGTCTTTAGATTAATTTATATGTGATTTGCTTTTACGTTAGTAGTGATAATGCTTGACATGGAACTGTACAGCTCTAACATTGCATCTTTTCCTGGTGGAAGATTTACTTGATTGAATTTGAAATGTTGACTAGAGATTTCATGAATAAATTCAAGTTGCTCATAAAACTGTCCCTGGATACGTGGGGAGGCAGGGCTTGTTTTAAGAAGCTCAAAAATGGTGAAATAATAAAGCATTGGAAACTCATAATCTCTATTTCACACTTGACAGACACCAGAAGAAATAGAAAGATTGACAGTTGATGAAGAACTCAGTGATATTGAAAGGGCTGTTTATCTACTCAGGTACTTCCTAAAATATTGCTCTGAAACATTGCTGACCATCATGTTTGCATAAAACTTTTTTTTTTTTCTTTCTGTCTTTCAGTAGTTTTTTTAACCTTCCACTATGTTAAACATATGGGCATAATAAAAGTATGTACTGGAATTGAAAAAAGCCACCCTGGAATAAGGTGTATGTGTATAAACATTGCTGACTTTTTAATATGGCCCTCACCAACGCAGAGTTGTACTTAATCATCTTTTTCCCTGCAGTTAATTTAGCAAGATGCTGTGAATGTTAACATTAAAAACACCAATCATTCAGGGAGTTCATATTCCCTCTAAGTGAATATTCACTCATGGGCAGTTAACACAGGCTGAAAGCAGAGCTGTTCTAGCCTCCTGTATATGTTTGGACTTTCAGATCAGAAAATTTGAGATTAGTTTTATAGTTCTTAGGAATTACTGTAGAAGATACTGTCTTAATACTTCTCTCTGTTCTGGTTTTTAATTTTACCTCCTTCTTATTGAAAGTATTGATTTGCAGCTACTGGAATAACTTAAATTTTGGTAGTTTAAAATACAGATCTTTCAGTCATCTTTAAAAGTACAAATGTTCTGAGGGATTTTGAGTTGAATATGCATTTTTAAACAATACCTAGTAATTGAAGAACCAGCTGCAGCTCTCTCTCAGTTTGCTTAGTCTGCTGTATTAAGTGCTTTTCTTGTCTATGCCAGCGCTCAATGTTTAGAGTTTTGCGGTGCATGGCATTATTTTTAGGTAAGTGTTTTTGTCCACTGATACTACTTTTGATATTGAGCTTTGTTTATTTTTTTAATGCTGAAATTTACTAAATAGAGGATTTTAAAACGTGCTGTACTATTAGTTCCTGTAATCAAAGCAGTCTGTTGACTCTAGGGAAATAAGGAGAAAACAGTTTGTATGTGGTGCATATCATTGAAAGGATGCATATCAATTTTGGTTTTTACCTCACAACAATCAGTATAGCTGACTTCTTTTTCTTTCCCTGTGTGGCAGCAAATTTCTGTGTGCTTTTCCCAATTAAAGATCATGTTTCCAGCAATCTGTGTTAACTACATCATTGCCTTGTTAAATGGTAAATGTTCCACTTCGTATCTTTCCTCTTACCGATTGCTTTTCAACCTGGCCTTGACCTTCTCCTGACATCTTTATCTGCTTTCTCTCTACTTGGGCTGCTGTTCTGGAGACATAACATTCTTTTTCTTTTGATGAAGCTTTCCTTTTTGCCTCTTCATTGTTCTTATTGCTGAAAGGTAGCTTCAACTCTGCTAGATAGACTTTTTGTAAGGCAAACTTGCTGTCCAGGTATGTTAATACAATAATCCAATGGAAGCTTTTGCTGTTCAGTAGTAAATTGCCTTTCAGGTACTTAGTGGAGTAAAAACAAGCAGTTGAAAAGCTGCCTGTAACACATAGAGTATCTTTTACATAATATACAAAGGTATGTACTTTTGGCTTTTCAGGAATTTTCTAATTTGTTGGAATAGAATATCCCTGCCTATTGCTGTTTGACAATAATATCAGTCTGGTCTTTTTGTGCCTTATTTTCTTGTGCAGATGCATTATTTGCTGGCCTTCAGGTTGTACCTTATGTGAGATGCTCCTTGATATTATCCAAAAAGCCACTGCCTTTTCTGAAAATCCACCTATCAAAATAGCCTTGATGAGATTGAAGGGAATTGTTAATGATGGCTGTGTTATACCCCATTTGAAAAGGATATCTCCATATACGTTAAAAATATTCAAGAACAATGTTAGAAAGTAAACCTTTAAATACCTACAAATAATATCAAAATGCTACTTGTGTCACAGTGCCATTTATATTGACACTTACTTGTGGAAGCCTAATCTGTAAATTGAGTCAGAATCACAGAATATTCTAAGCTGGAAGGGACCCACAAGAACCATCCAGTCCAGCTCTAAAGTGAATGGCCCACACTGAGATCAAACCCACAACCTTGGTGTTATTAGCACCATGCTCTAACTAACTGAGCTGAAGATGTTAAATTTACTGAGAATATCTTTACTGTTGTTTGTACAGTGCATTAGAGCTAATACTGAGTGAAACCTTTGTATGCTACAGCAAAACTAGTGTTTACTGATGTTTTTCTGTTGAAGTTCAGATAGAATCCACACATTTTAATGGCTTTCATTCTGAATGAAAAACCCCAACCACTTTCTTCTCTTTTCATATGCTTCCCTTGAAAAGCTGCCCCCAGCTTCTTCCCACCCCTGAGCTTGATACTCTGGTTTACTTATATACTGAGTTGATCTATGTTTACTAGGTACTTGTTTTTTTTTCTAGAGTTCTGCTTCCGAAGTCTTACTGTTGTAGTCTGAAAATGGGTTGGAGAGAATAGTTTTCCTTTTTCCTAGTGACTGATTCTTCCTTTGTTGTGTATATGAGCAGGCAGAGATTTCCCAGCTCTCACTGTTTCATCAGTCATTCTTCTTTTTTGACTTCTTGTGTTCTTCACTTCTCATTTGCCAGTAATACCATGGAATCTCTGGCATGGTCTTTTACTTCTTGATATTGCAAAGGCAATTGTTTTACTCATCTCGTATTTATTTGTAACCATTTAATGATTATTTTTTGTTTCCACAGTGTCTTGTCTGTGTCTAGACATGATGTATGACCACCAATTTTGTAAATTTCTGTTCAGTGTCTTCTCTTAAATATGGCATAATTATATACCTCTGAATGTTTCTAGCTCCTGCTAAGTATCTGGACACAATAATCCTTTCATTTTAAGTTTGTTTTAATTTTAATTGTTTTTTATTTTTACCTATCATGTTTGTTACCTGTCAGTTTGCTTTCACATTCTAAAGTGATAATAATAATAATTTTGATAATCCTAATAAATTTCTCTCTCTTCAATTACTCTATTTAGTGGATGACTCTGCTTTCAGTCTTCCCTTTTCTGCTAGTACTATTTTTCAAATAACTATGTAATGAGGTAGATTGGTAAGATGATCTAGCCAAGGCTGATTGTTTCTAGTGACATTAATTTTCAGGTAAATCAACTCCTTGATTTGCTGCATCATGTGGCTATAGAAACAAGCAAAAGGAGAGGACGTAGTAGCTCTCCTGGTGGCTAAAGTCACTTTAATGTGACATAGGTGTGAGTGAACTTCTGCTTTAGATCACTGATGCCCTGAGTACTCAGTTTTAATTAGGTAACATTCTGCAGTTAGACTGAGCAAATCCTAATTTAATAAAAATGTGGTAACAAATTGGACTGTCATCTGTTTTAATCTCAATTAACCTTGATTCTTGTTGAGGAACCGGGCTTCCTTAGTCTTAATTGTCAGAGATATTTATGAACTTCCCATTGAAATCAGATGGATTTAGGTACCTAAAGAGAGAGAGGTGTCTGAGTGTCTATGTTTTAGAGCTTCAGCCCTTGTGTTTGGTGGTTTCTGGAGGGTCTAACAGGAATCACCAAAGAGTTGTATTCTGCTGGTGTTTTGCACTCTGATGGCCCAACAGAAGAACAAGGACAACAGAATAACTGTTTATCTCAGCCATGTCAATGTCAAGATTGATGGCTTATCATAAAACTTTCAGCAGATTAAGACAAGATGCCAGATCACACTGACACAATTGAATTCTACCTCAGGACTTCGTGACTTCTACCAGGACAGTGGCAATACACAACTCAGGGACAGTAATTTTTACTTCTGCTTTATTTCTTTTGGCTGTTTAATTTCCATATTTTCTGATGTTTAATTCATGTTATTAGTTACATTAATTTGTCTGATTGTAGCTCATCCTTTTAGGGTATACGGCCAAAGTTTTGTATTCTTTGCGTGATGTGAATCTGGTTTTGGATACAAGGATGCTTACTGGTGTGTGCACTGCAGTGTGGCTTGTTTTCTGAGGACTTTCCTGATAGATTTCCCTAGGGCTTTTACATTGTTGTGTTGTGTTATTTTGTATTCAGTTACTTTTTTTTATTATTTTTTTTTTATTTGTGCCTGCTTAGTGTTAAAGCTTCTAGACCTTGACTTTTCTGTCATACTCAAAATAACAGGGTAATAATGAGTTATCAAGGTGGAAGATTGAATTATTCAGCCTTTTGGGAACATAGTGTACTTTGGGTTTGGCGAGATCCTATCTATTGGTGTAGAAAACAGTCCCTATCCAAAACAGTTTTTGAAGACACAATAGATACTCTATCTAGACTGAAAAGTATTCAATGCCCCTAAACTTAGCACAACTTAAAAAAAACCCAACAACAATAAAAAAGTTGTACTTTATTACAACCATTCTTGATTAGCAGAGTCTTCTCAAATTCTAAACATCATTTAATATCCTACGTAGTTAATTGTGAATGTCAAAACCACTACTGTTTAAAAATTTAGGGTTTTTATTTTTTGTCTAGTTTTTAGTCATCATGTTACTTTTGGAAAATTTCTCTTAAGGCGAAGGCAACTCACCTTTGGTTTTAAATGAAAGCTTTCATTTAAATGTGACTTCAGGAGCTGATTGTCTACGTTGTGTACGGGTTTTTTTGGTATTATATAATCATGAAAACTGGATACTCTATTCTGATTATATGGCTGCTGGTCCTGATGCATACATGATATCCTGGAAGATCCAGCTATAATGCTAAGCATATTGGAAAATAATTCTTCCATCTATACTACCAAGCTGTAAATATTAACTCAAAAAATACTTCTTCAATCTTCTTTTCTCCATCTTTTATTTTGTAAATTGCAACCCAAATTTTATAGAAGTTAAATTCTGATTCACTTAGTTGGACAAACTATTTGCTTGACATCGACTGTGTTATGCAAATAAGTCAATATATATGAAATTGATTCTTTCACCTTAAAGTGAAAGATGTACCCGTAGACTCCTGAAGTGTTGCCAAGTCACATACTTCTATTTAAATTTAGATTTGTGCAAATACTTCTGTTAATCATATTTGCTGAGTTGAAACTGCAGCTGAGGAACCAGCTGTGAATATACTGAGCAGAGTTAATATCGTGCTTTGAGAACCCCCCCCCCAAAAAAAAAAAAAAAAAAGAAAAGGAGAGGGGAGAGAAAAATCTACATTTCAGTTTTCTTTCTCAGGCCCCAGTCAGTACCAGTCCTCTCCCTTTTCTAGTAATTGTGCTCAGTTTGTCCTTGTGCCTGCACAGCACATTGGGGGATTTATCTGAGACAAACCCTGAAAGTGATGGTTAGTTTTAAAACAGATAGACTGTGTGATCCAGAACTTTGTGCACTTCAAGACAGACCAGTGCCAGCACAAAGGAATTGGATAGCAGCATGGGAACAATGCTCATGAGTGGATGAAATGTCTTTGAGACTTAGCACTTAGTTTGGCTGGCTTATGGTATTTATGAAGGTAAGGTTTCCTGGTGTCTAGTTTCACAGTCAAACTTAATGAAGCTCTTCCTGTACTAGAGAGGAACTCTCCTCTCCTTTCCTTATGTGACTGCACAATCCTTATAAGTTTCGTGTACCAGCACTAGTGCTGTTGCAGCCACAGTCTTGGTCAAATTAGAGAATTGATGCTAATTCTAACATTTTTCAGATGCTTACTTCCAACAAAATGTGGAATAAAATACAAGCAACTGCTCATGGTACTGTAAGAGGGAGCATGAGCAGAGAAGTCACAGCTGATAACTGTCAATAGCAATCCAGATTTAGTTCTGGTTATTCTAATTTTGAATGCATACTTTGAATTTGTGAAGTCCTGGTTGAAATGACCAGAGAATATGAAGTATCAGCTGTAGTGTATTTAATGAGCTCTTTGACATGAAGTGGACTTTAAGAACCATTAAAGTTGGATGAGACCTCCAAGATTATTGAGTCTAGCCTTTGAGTGAACACTACCATGTCAACTAAAGCCTAGCACTAAGTGCTACATCCAGTTGTTTTTTAAACACTTCTAGGGATGGCGACTCCACCACTTCCCTGGGTAGCCCTAACTATCCTTTAACTGAAGAAATTCTTCCTGATGTCCAGTCTGAACCTCTCCTGGCACAGCTTGAGGCCTTTGCCTCTTGTCTTGTTGCTGGTTTCCTGGGAGAAGAGGCCAACCTCCACCTGGCTACAACCTCCTTTCTTGTAGAGAGTGATAAGGTCCCCACTGAGTGCCCTTTTCTCCAGGCTTAACACCCCCAGTTCCTTCAGCCGCTCCTCGCAAGACTTGTGCTCCAGACCCTTCACTAGCCTGGTTGCCCTTTTATGGACATGCTCCAGCACCTTTCTTGTAGTGAGGGGCCCAGAACTGGACACAGGATTTGAGGTGTGGCCTCACCAGTACCGAGTAGATGGGGAGGATCACTGCTCTGGTCCTGCTAGCTGATATAGGCCAGGATGCCGTTGGTCTTCCTGGCCAATTGGGCATACTGCTGGCTCATGTTCAGCTGCTGTCATGAGCACCCCCATGTCCTTTTCCGCCAAGCAACTTTCTAGCCACTTGGCCCCAAGCCTGTAGTGCTTCCTGGAGCTGTTGTGACCCCGGTGCAGGACCTGGCACTTCAGCTTCTTGAACCTAATACAATTGGCCTCAGCCCATCAATCCAGTCTGTTGAGGTCCCTCTGCAGAGCCTTCCTACTCTTCAGTAGATCAACACTCTCAACCTACCTGGTGGTATCTGCAAGCTGACTGAGGGTGCACTTAATCCCATCATCCAGAGCGTTGATAAAGATATTAAACAGGACTGTCTCCTGAGCCTGGGGAACTCCACTTGTGATTGAGTGTAGCACCATTGATGACCACTTTCTGGGCCTGGCCATCCAGCCAGTTTTTAACCCAGTGAAGAGTGCACCTGTCCAAGCCATGAGCTGTCAGTTTCTCCAGGAGAATAATGTGGGAAACAGTGTCAAAGGCTTTGTTGAAGTCTAGGTAGACAACATCCACAGTCTACAACACTATTAAATGGTTCACCTGGTCATAAAAGGAGATCAGGTTCTGGAAGTCTGTCTGATAGCTGTAATGTGTGAGTTCAGTAGCTCTTCCTTATGCATTATCAAATTCTTTGCTGGAGATGTCAATTACGCTTCAGAGCATCTTTGTGCATGACATAATAAGGAGAAACTAGGTAGCTGTGTGGATGTGTTTTTTGATATTAAACACAGTTGGGAAATCTGTGGGTTTTCTTCTAAAAATTGTTCAGTTGCCCTGGGAAAACCTTTTCATCCTCTCCTAGAAATGTTCTACATAGGAATATCCAGCTAAATATTTCCTTTGTTTCTTTCGTTCTACACAACTGATCATATACAGAAATAGCATGTTGCTCAGCGGGAGACTGACTTTCTTTTGGTTTTGTTTAGATGAGCACTGGCATTTAATAAATGACAGCTGCATGGTTCATTTTGAGATGGCATATAATTAATATGTAAGTATAATAATTCTCCTTTATATCACCTTCCCTAGAAAATTACAAGTATCCATAAGAACATTTTATACTTATAAGGAGCTTTTATCCTCATGATTGCTCAGTATTACTAATTTATGCTTTTATCGTTTGCCTGATTTGGCAAGAGATGATAGTATTGCACTAGTTTATGTCAGGACCTGGAAATGCACCCAGTGGAAACTCCATGAAGATGTAGCTGGGAAAATGTAATATTTTGTGTTAGAACGCATCAAAGGTACAGACTTCTCAAAGAGTTGGTCAAGTTGTCCATTTATGGCAAGTCTGAGTACACTTGCACACTATGATGCCCTGTAAAATAATGACTGTTGTATGCAAATGACTGAAGCAGTCTAGCAGCTTTTCATAAAATCATAGAATGGTTTGTGTTAGAAGGGATCAAAGATCATTTTGTTCCAGACCCTCTGCCATGGGCAGGCATACCTTCTGCTAGACCAATTTGCTCAAGGCCCCATCTAGCCTGACCGTGAACACTTCTGGGGATGGGGCATCGACAGCTTCTCTGGGCACCCCGTTCCAGTGCCTCAGCATCCTCACAGTAAAGAATTTTGTCTTAATGTCCAATCTAAACCTACTCTTTTTCAGTTTGAAGCCATTTCCCCTTGCACTACTTGCCCTTGTGAAAACATCCCACTTCAGCTTTCCCGTAGGACCCCTTCAGGTACTGGAAGGCTGCTATAAGCCATCCCTGGAGCCTTCTCTTCTCCAGGCTGACCAATCCCAATTCTCTCAACCTTTCCTCACAGGAGAGGTGCTCCATCCCTTTAACTGTCTTTGTGGCCCTTGTCTGTTCTTGCTGCAGCAAGTTAATGTTGTTCTCTGTGGAGAAGCCCAGAGCTGGATGCAGTACCCCATCTGAGGTCTTACCAGAGTGGAGTAGAGGAGCAAAGTCACCTCGACCACCCTGCTTTTGAATCAGCCCAGGTTATGCTTGACTTTCTGGGCTGTGAGCACACATTGATGTCCAGCCTCTCTTCCACCAGCACCCCCAAGTCCTTCTCAGCAGAGCTGCTCTTCATCTGTTCATCCCCCAGTCTGTATTGATACCAGGGGTAGCCCTGACC
This sequence comes from Empidonax traillii, assembly GCF_003031625.1. Taxonomy (NCBI): domain Eukaryota; kingdom Metazoa; phylum Chordata; class Aves; order Passeriformes; family Tyrannidae; genus Empidonax; species Empidonax traillii. The sequence continues at coordinate 626,287 of NW_020955476.1, forward strand.
CAGGTACAGTGCCTTACACTTGGTCTTGTTAAATCCTGTGAGGTTCCAGCAGCACTCAGCTTGGTGTCATCAGGAAGTTTGCTGAGGGTGCCCTGGATCCCTTTGTCTGTGTCATTAATGCAGATACTAAATAACACTCGTGCCAGTATTGGTCCCAGACCTCTGAGGGACACCACTCATCACCTGAGCCAATCACCTCTGGATGCAACCATCCAAACAATTTCTTATCCACCGAACATGTTTTTCTTGCAAAGTCATTCTTGATGTTTTGAGAACTACTTTGTTGTAGGCATGGGAATTCCTTCACATGTCGAGGTGTGATGCTTCCATGGCCTTGAACTCGGACTCCATTTGTTGCTGACATGAAGAAACAGCAGCATTTAGTACTGGTCCAGCTGCTCTTTCCCTAAAAGCAGTATAATAGCATGTCCCAAAAATTAGAGGTCTCTGAGACTCTTCAGAAGAATGATTCTGAGTGCTGATACTCCACATACTTTTGCATTGAGGGCTATTTAAATATTCTTCTGAATCTCCACAAGGCAGAGCAGATAACACTCCATTATCACAGAACCATGGAATATACCAAGTTGGAAGGGACACACAAGGATCATCGAGTCCAGCTCCTAGCTCTGCACCCATTCCTAGGAGTCACACCATATGCCCAAGAGTATTATCCAAATGCTTCTTGAACTCTGTCCGGCTTGGTGCTGTGACCACTTCCCTGGGGAGCCTGTTCCAGTGCCCAGCCACCCTCTGGGCAAAGAACCTATTTCTAATATCCAACCTAAACCTCCCCTGACACAACTTCAGGCCATTCCCTTGGGTCCTGTCACTGATCACCACAGAGAAGAGATCAGTGCCTGCCCTGCCTCTTCCTCTCTTGAAGAAATTGTAGACTGCAATGAGGTCTCCCCTCAGTCTCCTCCAGGCTGAACAGACCAAGTGACCTCAGCCACTCCTCACACAGTTTCCCCTCAAGGCCCTTTACCATTCTCATTGCCCTCCTTTGGACACTCTCTAATGGCTTACTATCTTTCTTACATTGTGGTGACCAAAACTGCACACAATATTCAAGGTGAGGCTGCCCCAGTGCAGAGCAGAGCGGGACAATCCCCTCCCGTGACCACCTGGTGATGCTTTGCCTGATGCCTCCAGGACAGGGTTGGCCCTCCTGGCTGCCAGGGCACTGCTGACTCATGTTCAACTTGCCATCAACCAGGACCCCCCAGGTCCCTTTCCATGGCTCTACTTTCCAGCATCTCATTCCCCAGTCTGTACAAACATCCAGGGTTGCCCCATCCCAGGTGCAGAATTTCGTGTTTCACTAGTTGAACTTCCAATGTTTGATGATTGCCCAGTCCTGTAATTTGTGAAGGTCTCCCTGCAGGGCCTCCCTGCCTTTGAGGGAGTCATAGAATCATAGAATTAACTGGGTTGGAAGAGACCTCCGAGATCATTGAGTCCAACCCTTGATCCAACCCCACTGTGATTGCTAGATCATGGCATTCAGTGCCACATCCAGCCTCATCTTAAAAACCTCCAGGAGTCAACAGCTCCTCCCAGTTTTGTCTCATTTGCAAACTTAGTGTCCCTTTCAGTCCTGTGTTGAAGTAATGTATGAGGTTGAAGAGCACAGGGCCTAAGATGGAGCCTTGTGGAACCCCACTAGTGACAGGTCACCAGTCTGATGTTTCCACATTCACTGTTACTCTCTGTGCTCGACTTGTGAGCCAATTGCTCACCCATCACATGGTGTGTTTATCCAACCATGTGCTGTATCAGTTCATATTGCATCACTTTGTAATCTTTATGTGAAGATGTTTTACTGAGGTGAAATTCTGATCATAATTAAAGGACTTCAGGAACTAGGACTGCAGGCTTGGGCTTATATCTGTGCCTCAGAAGATATGCTATGACAAAATAATTTGGCATGAGACAAGAAATAGCTTTGTTGAGATTTAAAATTAATCCTGTTCTCTGGGGTAAACTTGTAGAACTATTTAGCTATTTTTAGAGTTAACTTGAGTAATATTAGTATTTCTGTCCTTTTTCTACCAGCTGATACTCTAAATGCCAACACTGAGTTACCCTGGATTTTGTGAAGCCTTGGAATCCAAAGCTTTATGTCACAGGAAAAAAAAAAACAGGATTATTTAATAAATTAAACAAAGTTTTACAATGGGGAAAGAGATTGGGAATGTAGACAGTTCTGCAGACTAAGCAACTCAAGGAGGTTTCTATTATTCATTGAGAAATTCTCCAGCTTTGTTAGGGGCACCTTATTTGATCTTTTATGGGCAATTTTTCTGTAAGAGGAGTTCTCTTTAGCTCTTGAAGACAAACTGAAAAAGAAATTGAAGTTTCTGTAGTAAGGATTTCTATTGATATGGTCTGGCAAAAGCTGTATTACAGCTAAAGAACCAACTGTTTAAATTCTGCACAATTATAGGCCACTGTACCTAGAAAAGAAGGTCACTTAAGATTCCAAAACTGAGACCAGAAGCAGCATCTCTAGCCAAAGGCAGTTATGTCCTCAGGGAATGATTTTTAAAGATAGACCACTGAAACGTAAGTGCAGTGCCAGGGATTGTATGTAATTGAGTTGTTCTTGACACCCACCCTTTGAGAATGAACATGTCACTGGCATTCTTACATCTTGATTCTCCTCTCCTTCCCCTCTTCCCTCCCATGTATATTTATACCTGCCATGTATATGTATACCTTCCTGGATCAGGTTGTGTATGGGCCTTTCCAGCCTAAACAGTAACAGTATCCTTTGCAGACTCTGAAAATAAGGATTCTTGAACTCTTGTGCCTCAATCTCTTAAAACTAGTTTTACATGGCTATCACATTCACTGCAGTTTTTGAAGTCGCTCCTCTCTGAATAGCCTTGCTGCTCTCATGGAGACGCTTTTTGACAAGATGGAACCTTTCCCATTGAATGCTAATTCCCTATAGCCTATCAGATGAACACAGAATACAGAAAAAAAAAAACATCTTTCTGCTTTACGAGTAGTAATTAAACAGAATGAGGTAAGAGACAAGACCCAGTTGGAAACTTCTGTTAGATTTCCTGGATACATCTGTCTGAGACATGCTTTACTGCCTCTGCCTGATACTTTTACAAAATCAGGAAAATGTACCATATGTTTCATACACATATGATTGTTTCAATGAACTCTTGATGATGCAGGTATTCTTATTTAAATTCTTCAGTTTAGCTTCTATTGCATTGAAATAAAAGTTTCTCTTTGCAAAACATTACCCTACAAGGGGTTAATGTTAAGGAATAAAAATACCAGGCTGTGGATATATGTCTGCAACAGTTGTTTTAGCAGCAATTTCTTTATTCCATATTATGTGATTGTGGGTTCTGAGAATTTGTACAACTCTCATGTGCAGATTAGCTGAGTCATTCCTTGTCAGTTGTATCAATTCAGAGCAGGACCAAGGGGAATTGCAATGCTTTATTGAACTCATTAACTATTGTTGGAAATGTCTTGCCCATCTACCCCTTACATGCTAATAGAATTTAGGTACCTACCCCTTTCTAACAGGCTGCAGATAGACAGTACTTCTTAGTCATTGCTTAATTCCGAAATTACAATTGCTTTGTTTACAGAAACATGCTACGGTGTGATTTTAGCCCCAGTGTTTCTCTGTAATGGCTACTTTCATGTTCTTCCACTGTTCTTACATTTACTATAGCATAGACAGCCAGATTCAGGCAGTGTATAAGCAGGGGTAGATGAACTGTCATGAAGAGAATTTCATCATTTTGAGTGTGTATGAATCCAAGTTGAGTATAGTAACTAGAGGTTTGTTTTATTGACTTAATCTGCTTAGAGTAACCAGGAAGGTGTTTGTAGGACTTCAAACATTTTTTTTGAACTTACATTTTTTTTAAGATTATATAAATCAAGATGACCAGAGTAAGTCAGAAAAATATATAGTGATGAACGAAGACTGAAGCCTCAAAGAGCAAAGTCTTCCATGCTTTCTAATGGAATGAAAACTTAATTTATGCATTCTTCTTGTCCTTATCTGTTTTTCAATAATTGTCTAGTTCAAGAGAATACTTCTGGCTTTGCAAATGGATCGATACAGACATTTTTTCCTAAGGCATTTTTTTCATGGGTTTTTAAAGTTAAATCTATTTGATTTTTTTCTTTCCCCAGTTTATCTTAAATCAGAATGATATAATTTGTTAGTATTTCTTTAAAATGGCAGTGCCCTGTAACTTTGAATAAAATTACAGAAGTTTCCACATGGTTTTCTGTGACAGTCCAGGAGTGTGAGGAATGGTATAAATTAAAGATCTTGGAGACCTTGTGTTTTTTTTTGCTTATGGGAATAGCTTTGTGTCCAAATCATTAATTATGGCTCAGAGATCATTGCAACAGTAAGAAGTCCACATTTCTTGAACAGTGAATTTGGGTAGGTATCAATTACCTTCTCCCCATCCCCCTCACCTGCACCCCTGTGACTGTTGTTGAACAACAAAGAACATTAAGCAGTGGAGCTACCAGTTTATGCTATGATTAAATAAAAGTTATTCAAAGCTACTTGTATAACTCCAAAACATTTCTCTTTAGCAGGAAAGGTGGATTCAAGGTGGATTGAAGCATTTGATAATGCAATTCATATTAACAGAGCTGCACAGGAGAAGCAATGTTGCACTCAGTAATACCATTGCATTTTACTTGCTGTGGTTTATGTTTACAAAATGGGATAATTTACTGTTTGCCTGTGCTGCATGAGAAGGGCAGCTGACCAGCTTTTTTCAAAGTAGTATATATTCTTCTTTTCTTTTCTCCTCCCTAGTGAAATTGCTTGGTAACTTCTGTTACCAAGAGTATATTGAAAGGACTGGACTAGGGACAGGAAGAAAATGCTTTAAACATTGTAACTGTGTTTGTGTTGTAAATAGAAATTGATTGTATTGTCTCTGACAGAATAAACATATGTAAAACAGAAATGTGAAAGGTGTCTGCTTTAATATGCTTATTTACATGGTAATATTATTTACATTGTTGGGTAGGCTTGGAGATAAAAATGCTGTCTTTAAAGGGAGAAACATAAAAGGTGCCATTTTCACTGCTGAAATTGTAACTGAGCTTTTTGAGGGGGAGGATTTATGTCCATATTAAATAGAAAAACATGAGTCACTGCCTCATTGCTGCTTGCACCAAAATTCCTCTGTTATAAACAGTTAATCTCTTTTATGTAATTTCATTTCAAAGCTCAGGATTAGGATACCTACTTCTCTGCCATTTTGGAAGCTAGAAGTTAGATTATAGTCTTCAGGGAGAGATTCAAGTTTATTTTTGGTTTTTGCAACTGCATCAGCTGCTAACCATTAAATCAATGGAGAAAAGAATGACTATCTAAAATGAACATGCTTCTTTACTACAGGTTTTAACCCAGGAGTATGTCTATTTCTTTTTATTGTTATCACCATGTAAAAACAGTGGTAGGTGTATTTTAAGGGTTACTTGTTACTTTTGAACCTTGCATGCTTGTTGTATTATACACAAAGAAAGTACTTGCACCATGAGTTTGTAATAAATTATTAGGTGCAGACTGGCATGGAAAAATCAACTCTAAGGGCAGATAAATACACTTGTGCTTTAATTACTTAAACATCCCCCCTAGTGAAAATGATTTTTGAGAGAGTATATAAATCAATAAAATTAATATCCAGATCTATCTTACATATTTATTGCCAATTATGAAGGTATTAATAAATATTTTTCAAGTGTCTCATCTTAATTCCTGATTAAATGAAGAAAGTGTTTTTGGTCTTTGTAAATAAACAATTGGAATGTGGTGGCTTTTGGATCTACTGTGTGTAATACCCCACACCTGAAAGACCCAGGAGTTGAAAAAGATTCAAAGTAGATTTTAGTACTTAATACATCATTTGAGATGTTCATGACTCACTTTACCTGCCTTTTGTTTTTTTAATTCTTTTGTTCCCACTTCTGAAGTCCACCATAAAAAAGACTCATTTTTCCCCCAATGCTATTTCTTCCCTTCCATCTTATTTTCCTTTTATTTGCCCTCATCCTGGTGACAGAGGGTTTGCCTTAAGTTCATGATCTTCAAGGCACTACACAGTGGATACCAGTTGAGATGGTTTGTATGACATCTGTGAAGACTGTTGACCTATGGTACTTGTACAGAACTTTGGAGTTCTTTATGCACTAGAGTAACGTTGGTATCTTGAACCCTGTGTGCTGTGTTTAAGGTGAATTCTGCCAGTAGACATCCACTTGCATGAATATCTCATCATATACCTAATAAAAGTATTGTTCATGAAAATAATATGTTGTGTTAATATTCCGCCATGGGTTTATACTAAAAATTTGCTGTCTCACACCTTTCAGTTAATTCTGTTCTTCTTTAGTTACAAACCATAGGGAGGAGGAGGGGGAAATGATGTGCAAACGGTATTGCATCAGTTGCCTTTTACTGTAATTTTCCTTTTTTCATGCAACTTTTTCTTCCCCAGAACAATATTGATATTAACATAGTAAATAGATAAGCTAGATATTCTGGTGGTTAACACTGAGTATATGCTCTGAAGGATCTATGTGTGAGCACATTTGACATGCATTCAAAGGAAAGAGATATTCTTTTCTTCCAGAGATGATTCTGTACTAATTATAGTAAATGTGGGTGGAATTACTGGTAAATGCTTTTATTTATTCTTTCCATTGAAGAATGTCAAACTCTTTTTAGGATAATTGTACCATTAGAAGTAAGTTAAAATATGAGTATGTGAGGAAAAAATAGTCTAACAAAAGACTATTTAAGATGATTGTAGTGATTTTGAAGGTAGGGAACCTTATTAGGATTATAATTACTTAAACATAATTGAGTATTGTCATGGTTTAACCCCAACCAGCAACCAAGCCCTACACAGCATCTTGTTCATTTCCCCACCAGTGGGATCTGGGAGACAATAGGAAGGGTAAAAGCAGAAAACTTGTGGGCTGAGATAAAGATGGTTTAATAAGGAAAGCAAAAACCTCAAACACAAGCCAAATAAAACAGGGAATTAATTCAGAGCTTCCTATGGGCAGACAGGTGTTCAGACATCTCCAGAACAGGGCCTCATCATGAGTAATGGTTGTTTGGCAAGACAAACACTATCACTCCAAACGTGCCCTCCTTCCTTCTTTTTGCTCCCACATTATATACTGAACATGATGCTATATGGTCTGGAATATCCCTTTGGTCAGTTTTGGTCAGCTGTCCTGGCTGTGTCTCCTCCCAACCTCCCATGCACTCCCAACTGCCTCGCCAGCGTGGCAGTACAAGAAGCAGAAAAGGCCTTGGCTCTGTGTAAGCCCTGCTCAGCAATAACAAAAATATCTCTGTATTATCAGCTCTGTATTCAGCACAAATCCCAAGCACAGCCCCATACTAGCCACTGTGAAGAAAATTAACTCTACCTAGCCAAAACAAGCAGGCAGTCTGGAGGATTCTGATGGTATGCTTGTAATGATTTTAACAGGAATGCACATACAGATTGATTATCTGTATATATAATGCTTATTTTTATCTACTGTTTAAAATTATTCTGCCAGAGAGATGGAAATTTGAAAGACTTGTGTCATCAATTTTTTTATTATGTTAATTGTATTATCTGGTTTGATTGTCTGTCCACTCCAAGCTATATGGGACAAATCTCATGTATTTTTGAGAGACATGACTCCGAGTCTTTCTTCATTTTAATTAAGTAGCTGAATTTCATCCTAATTCCTGAAGTGAACATGAATCAAATAAAGCACTTTTTTGTTTAACAGAACATGAATCAGCAGCAGCTTGGAATTGAAGCAATTTTTTAGTTATTTACATGTTTACTTCAGAAAGCTGCCTTTGATCATTGGTTGCTTCTAATGGATGAGAAAGCAGCACTAGAGTTACCTTTTTGAATTGTAATGCTGATGCATATAACTGCATCAGTCTGAAGATGTCCAATGCTGCTTGAAAATATGAATAGCACTACTATGACTACTACCTGAATAATGAATAGAAGGTGACCCAGCAAGGCTTTTCACTTCTCTAAAAACTAGCTCATATGAGGAGTAAGTTCACAGTTTTGTGTTCATTTTCTGATTATTTTTTTATTTTAAGTCACCAGGCCCGTTGAGTATGACAGCAGTAATTTGATAGAAACTAAATATTAACTGTTTGAAGTAATTCTGAGCCCACAGAGTTCCTTGATTGGGAATAAAACTGCTTCTACAGCTAAAATTTCTTAAGAGTCTCTAAAATTTCAGATATATTTTTCAGTGCTTACAATTTTATTTCTATGTTTTTCAAATTGGAACATATGATTAGCTTACATTATTTGATATGATACCTATCTACTTAAAATATCTAAGATACTTACGTATCTTACATATTACTTTACATTACTCTTACATATTAGGGAAAATGTTGTGATCAAAAGCTTTAAACCCTTGAGTTTAGTCTCTTTACCCTTTTTTACATTTATTTTCTGTGTGGCTTTTCATTCATTCACTGTATCATACACTGTACTTTCATTCTGTACTCAGAGTAATGTCTCTGTGGGTCTTTTATATTTGCATTTTCTTTTGATCCAGTGTGTGTGATTTTGGAAAGGGCTGGCCTTATGGGCTGGCATTTATGAAGTATGTTTTATTTACCATTTCTCTGTGTTTTACTGTTTGATGCAGCAAGTTAGATTTTTTTTGCTATGGAATTTATAACCCTATTCTAAGAATAAAGTTTGATTTTTTTGAAATACAGGTAAAAAATTCTACTTGTACTTTAATTCTTAGAAGGTTATGATTATTTCAGGCTTTAACTGTGGTTTTCAGAGTAAAACAAGCTCTTGCTTATACAGAAAAGTCTTTTTTGTAAAACCAAATGGGTATAGGCAGAAAGACCAGGAACAGCTGCTTTTCTTATCTTTAATGTACTTTTCTTAGTGGTATGCAGAGGAATTCCTAATGGAATTAGTATAGCATAGTTTATTTTAAAATGATTGAGGAGACTCATAGCAAGGGTTGAAGTGAAGGAAAGTGGTAGCTTCTGTTAGAACTGTCAATAAATCTTGAAAAAACAGGCAATTATTTTAGACCTGTGAGTCTTTATACTAAAGGAGAGGTTGAAATACAGCTTTCTTAATCAAGAACCTTTAAATATTTTTGAGAATTTCTTGTCAGCTTCCACAACTATTAGAGTTGCTATGAAAAAAATAAATATGGGATTGATACAAGATGGAATATGTTATGGTCAGAAAAGAGGAGAAGGCATGATAGGAAGACAAACAGAGAGTAATAAAGTGGATCTATAATGTAAGTGTTTATAATGCCCCACACACGTAAGACCCACAAGGTGAAGAAGACTGCAAGTATATTTTACTACCTGTTAGGTCTTTTAAATTTTTCATCTCTCTGATGCCACAGATAGATAACTGTGTGCATGATATACACTTGTAGAAAAAATAAGAGTGAAGAATGAAAAGAGATCCTGTGTCTAAATTAAACTTTAGGAGAAATTTAGGTCAGCAAAAGTAATTTACCCTTTTAGAATTTGGTTAGCATCTGTAATTTTTTTCCCCACTTTCCGTGTAGAAAAACTACAGACCTTGTACTTTTTTCAGAAGACTTCTATCACATAATGCATGCTCTGTAATGACAAATTGTGTTGAAAGTGAAAACTATAAATTCTGGGTCAGTGAATGAGCACTGGCAGGGCAAAAATAATACCAGCTCCTAGCTCATTTTTGCTGTATTGCCTCGGAATGGGAAATGACATTGTCTTGATCTTGGAGTCAAAAGTTGATCTTGATTTTACTTTTCAAAATCAGACTCAAGATAAAAAATTGCCAAGATGAATTCTTCCCAGAGACATATAAAATGCAATATGTTTTATAAGTCCTCTAAGGAAGAGGAAACATTTATCTTTCTAGGAGATTGTTACATTGATATGTTAATGAAAAATGTCTTCCTGTGAGGCACGTTTTATATTCTTGAAACTTTTTTTAAAATTCAAGGGAGAAAAGCTTAATGTTTACTCATAATAATTAGTGTATAAACGCACAGAAACTGATGATATTAGGAAGAATGAAATTACTATGTCATTACATCACATTTGTTTTGGCTCAGGAATAGAAAGGAGTATGTGTATGAATTAGACATTCTTCTTTCTCTCTTTGACAGATGTTCAGCAAGCAAACAGAAATAAGAGACTTCAGTTGACCAAACTGATCCTGGTAAACAGGGTTATTGTGAATACAAAACTACTGTGCAGCTAAATCTGGGAGTTTGATTCTTACTTTATTGCACTAGAAGTTTCATGTTCAGATATATACTAAAATCAGATTAGTTTCTTCTTTTTTTAGTATACAGATCATGTAAACTTTATTCACATGTGCTGTAAAATGACCATGGGCACGTGTATCTTAAGTAGAAGATCAAAATGAGAAATGGGTTTTGAAAATTGGATTTGAATCAGCACAGTCATCTGATCTATCAGATGAGGATAACCGCTCCTGCTGGTTTTGTGTCGTCTGCATACTAACTGAGGGTGCACTGTGTCCCATCATCCAGGTCATTAATGAAAACATTGAACTATTACACCCCAGTAGACCCATGAGGTAAACCATCTGTGGCTGGCTTCCATGCCACTCACCACAACCCATTAGGCTCAATAGTTTATTCAGTTTTCAGTCTACATAATTTTCCATTTTTCTAGCTTGTACTTAATCAATTTGTTTATGGGGGTATAAGAGGAGACAATGTCAAAAGCCTTGCTAAAATAAGTTAACTTCCATCGTCTCAGCCAGTCATCATGTTGTAGAAGGCTGTAAACTTGGCTGATCAGGCACGGTTTCCCCTTCTCAAATCCAGGCTGACTACTCCCAGGCATTTTTTTTTTTTTTTGTCCTCCATATGTTTGTAAATGGTTTCTAGGAGGATTTGCTTCAACCTCAAGGCAGTCCCAAATATCACGTGGACTTCCTTTTATGAAGGTAGAAGAAAAAGGTAAAGTCAAATGCAGGGGCTAGAGGGAGAGGGTTAGTGCTATGCTTGTGCTTGAGGGGTGTTTTAAGGAGTGCCCTTCAATGGGTCTTGCAGTTAGACCAGCTCTGGTACTGCTGGCCAGCAGCGAGCAGCTGGTGTTGCAGAGGCAGTAAGTATGAGGACAGAAGTGTTCAGGCAGGAGAACTTTCCTCCCTGCTTGAGGATTCCCAGCACGGGAAAGTCACTGGGATCTCCTATAGGATGAACTCAGAAGATGAGTCTTGAAGTTTTATATTTAAATGATATTGAGTATGTGGATTTTGCTAGCACAAAAGAGGTTGAGCTAAATTGCTTCTAAGTATAGGGCTCTGTTATGTTCTTCTATAGTTAGCGCTGTTCGTAAAGGAGTAGCACGTTCATTACAGTGAGCTTACTGTGACTGAAAAAAAGATTTAGCATTGATTTTAACTTGTTTATTAGTACAAAATGTCTACATCTGAGCATTTAGCAATAATTCACTATCATTCTGAAGTCTTTAATATTTAAAGAAAATCTATCGTGCGGCTCTTCTGGTAGAAATAGAAGAAAAATCTTCTGCAGTTGGAAAGTTACAGACTGTGTAGGTGTTGAAATGCCTCCTGCTTCACATTCTTAATTGGCAGCAAGCCAGATACTAAGAATTTCTGGTTTAAAGAGAAATGCTTCCCTTTTCTTTACATTTTGATGAATAAAGGCAGCATTTTGTTTGCATTTTTTAGCAGTTAGGATTTCTTCCATCTTGATACAAAATGAATAAAGTTTTCAGTTAAATAGCTCCTCCAAGTTACCTTGAACTTTTGCATGATTACACAAAGGTATGTATTCCTTTCAAATTGTATCATAAGAAGTTGTGGGCCTCATGCCCTCTGTGACCCTTTTCCACTCTGGGTGCTCTGGATTTCTCAGTTCTACTTTAAAGCTTCATTGGAATTAGCATATGATACTAAGAGAAATTTTCCATGAACATGAAAGGCTGCAAAATTCATGGCTTTAAATTAGTTAATAAAATGACTTTGAATAATGCAAAAATATTGCAAGTTGTAAATATATCAGTTATTAATTATTAATTTAAGTTCATTTTCAGTAGTTGACAGAATACTGTCCTTTCACTGAGTTTAAATATTACTGGGAGAAGGTTTTTTATTGAGAGTGCTTATAAATGTTTACCAATTAAGATTACAGGGATGCTGATATTAAAATCAGTCTGAAAATCTAAACTCTTATCCATTCTTGCTGGTTTTGAATGGCATTAAAAAGTGCTTTGGTGTAGCTTTACCCTGTCAAAACTTGTCAACGTTTACAAAAACCAATTAAATATATAGAGGGATGTATATAGTAACTAACCAGAAAATTGGTCCCTAATACTTTTTAAGAAAATCACATCAGCTTAATTTTACATAAGTAGGTAGTCTTAACAGAGGATTAAAACACGGAAAAAGTACTGAAGTATTTTCTGTTGGAATACCCAGTGTATTAAAAACTACAGTGTTGGATTAGCAATTTTGTGTATTCCTAAAGTAAGATAAATACCGAGAGAAAAGATGACCCATATTTCAGAAATACAGGAAATGGACATGGTTTTTACACTTTGTCAAGCCTTTTTCTCTTCCCCTTGAAATGATATATCTGAAATTTGTCTTGTTTGCAGCCAGGATTTTTGATTTATATTTTTGTTACTACACTCTGATATTGTGCATTTCAGTTTAATTTTTTTTCCATCTATGTTAAGCTCCATCCCCGGCTGTAATTTTTGTTTGCTCTTTATTGTTGTAAATGTGTAGGCACAATAAAGTGTCTGCTCTAGGAATGATTTCCAGATTTTGCTCTGTGGATCAGAATGTTGCAGCCTCGATGACAGCAATGTGTGATAACCTCAGTACAGTGTTCACAATTTTCTGCTCACTTGCTACCCATCTTAGAATTTTGGATAAGTCTTCTATCTGCATTCTTATCTGTCTAATACTTAAGATGTATATGATCCAAAAGAAAGAAAAGGCAAAAATACTGGTTCCTTGCATTCATGGTGTGTAGCATTTTTATAGAACAGTTATTACCATTACTAAGTTTGTAGTGGTCCTAAGATTAGTTCGGTTGGTTAGAGCAATATGTTAATGATGCCAAGGTTCCAGATTTGGTCCACATATGGGCCATTCACTGAAGAATTGGACTTCTTGATCCTTGTGGATCCCTTCCAACTCAGAATAATCTGTTGATTATTGATTGCTCTGGGAAGTAGGAATGTTTTATTTTGTCCCAAATTAATTATGTTAGCTGCTGTAATCAGACGAGGTTTTGTAAAGATGTTAATTCGGTTTCAGTTTAGATGTAGGAAAAGGTTTTTCACTGAGAGGGTGGTCAGTCCCTGGAACAAGCTTCTCAGGGTGGAGGAATGGTCATGGCACTCACACAGGTAGTTGTGGCGCCTGTCAGAGTTTGAGGTTCTTGATCAAGTGTTTAGTCATATTATTTACTTTTAGCTGGTCCTTTGAGGTGCAGAGGTCGGATTTGATCCTTACAGGTCCTTTCCAGCATGATATATTCTATGATTCTAATACATCACTATGTGAGAAATCAGTGGAACTACTTGCAGTGGTGAATCTGAGCGTAAACATGAGTGCCTGTAGGACTAAGGCATGTAATGTGTGTCTGTAGGTAGGAGCCAGCATTTACTTACAGCGCAGCTATACGCAGGAGAGCTAGTTTTTGTGTCACGTGATAAAGGGAAACAGGCACTGTAGGGGCACTGTCCATCTCATCTATTTAGGCTGAGAGAGATAGGCTTGCTGTTGGGTCTTATTTCTCTCCACTGGTTATAAAGGATTAGAGACAGACATGCACAATCTAAGATGAAGTTAATTCCATCATGTATGCTTTAGTCACGTACTTTGAGATTACAGACACTTTACGTTATTCTGTACAAAAAAAATAATAATAAAAAAAAATTAAAAAAAAAAAAAAAAAAAAAAAAAAAAAAAAAAAAAAAAAAAAAAAAAAAAAAAAAAAAAAAAAAAAAAAAAAAAAAAAAAAAAAAAAAAAAAAAAAAAAAAAAAAAAAAAAAAAAAAAAAAAAAAAAAAAAAAAAAAAAGACAAAGAGAGACATATCTACCATAGCAAGATTGACTCTTCCTGGAGGGTAAAGGTTTTGTTGGGGCAGAGGTTTTCCTGTGTTAATGCCTATATGCAGAGTGATAGTTTGTAAGTGATGAGTTAGGTAATTACACCTGTACGCAGAATGGAAACCCAAAACATAAGTGAACTGGGGGAAGGTGTGACTCTCCACTTTGCCAGGAGGATTCTGAATTCCTGACATCAAGCCTCTACTAATCTTCCAGAATGTACTGCCTTCTAATGTGGAAAATTATCTTTGCAAGGGTAGTGAAGAATGCTTTCTTTCAAAAATTTTTGCACTTAAGTTGAAGTTAGCTAGATACGATTAAGTTAATATTGATGATACCTAATTGCAGTTTGAAAATATAGAGTGCAAAGAAAAAAAATCTTTCTAGTAATATATTACAGTATTTTGTTTGGGGTATTTTAGTCTCTGTAGATTTTAACCAAAGATTTTACTTTTGTTTCTGTCTTATTATACAAACATATCCTTATTTTTAGAAGCATATTTGCATATATTTAACAAAATAGATCTAAATTGGCCTGCCGAACTGTACCTGTAATTTCATTTGAGCTTCTGAAAGACATGAGTGTTGAGGACAATGTGATGCATTAATGGAATGTGTAAAGACCTTTTCAGCTCTAAATGCTGCAGAAAGGCTTTACACCTTAACTGTTAATTCTCTAATATACTTTCAAGACAGAACAAAACTGGAAGATGGTTGTGCAGCTCTCCTGTTCTGTGACCAATTTATGTATCTAGTCCTTTCCAGAGGTCATATGTTTCACTGAGGAAAAAAAAAAAGGAAAAGGATGTGTTGATGTTTAGTTTTAATTTTAATTTTGTCATCCAGATCCTATCTGTTTCTGATTCTCTTCTAGAAGTTTATCCACTTGAGTTATCTTTGTTTTCATCTCATGCTTTTTCTTCATTGCTACCTACCATTTCCTTCCTATCCTGCTTTTTTTCTTTTTCAATTGTAGGATACCATTGAGAGAGACAGGATGGGGAGAAAGGTGGAAGAGCTGTAATCTAACCAAGTTTTTGCATCCTTTAATCATGATTGTCAGTATGCATCTGATTATACATCTGTTTTCCCTACAAAAAGGAAAAAAATGGTAGATTTCTGTTAAAATGTTGGACATCGTGTATTTTTCATGTATATCTTCTATTTGTCTATTTCTTATGGTTTATCCTTTGTACTGCTACCCTACAAAAACTTACATGAAACCACTGCCTTGATCATCCAGTTTGAAAAAATCTTTCGAAAGTTTAATGTTTTTCTTCAAAGCTAAACTAAAAATTAAAACATTCCCTGTAAGAAATTATATATAACAGCTTTTATGGTTGGTATTTTTTAATGCTGTCTTCTACAACATATTGCATTAAAAAAAAAATTCCTCTTTTTACTTGAATGAAAAGCCTGAGTAGTGTTGGTTTGTTCTTGTTCTTTTTTTTTTTTTTTTTTTTTTTTTTTTTTTTTTTTTTTTTTTTTTTTTTTTTTTTTTTTTTTTTTTTTTTTTTTTTTTTTTTTTTTTTTTTTTTTTTTTTTTTTTTTTTTTTTTTTTTTTTTTTTTTTTTTTTTTTTTTTTTTTAGATGAAAGCTGTGAGTTTGTAATAATGATACAGAGTAATGTATTGTGTGTATTTGTTTTTTTAAGTTCTGGTCAGGATATCCAAGGAACAAGTGTGGTGGCAAATCTTCCGGTCTTGATGCGACAGAATCCTGCTGAAACACTTCGTCGGGTATTACCAAAAATCAGAGTAAGTTTTGTGAAATGAGGTTTGAATGTATCTTTTTCTGCAAGTATAGGTATTTTAACAATGGCAAAAAAAAAATCCCACTTTTATTTCAAACTCACTCTTTAGGAGGGTATGTCCAGTAGGTCTTCCACATTAATTCACTGAATTTATGAAGTATTAACAGGTATTACATTCTAAAAAAGAAAAGGTTACAACTGGAAAAAAACCCTGAAACTAATACTATTTATGTGTTCTAAAGATTTAACAGTATTTTGACAGCTTTTTGAGAATTCTTTTTGAGGAGCATCTAATCATAATGGGTTATTTTGATCTTCTCAGTCTCCTTCCATCCAAACATTAAGATTTTCATGCTGCTGTCCAGAAGAGTATAGTTTGCTTTTAACTGTCTGTGAAATGTCATACACTACCCTACCTACATTTTTAGTTAGTTGAGGTAGATGCATGCTGACCATGTAATGTTATACAGTAATTTTATATACAGATATGTTTATATAAAGGATACTTGGGTTGTTCAACCTGGAGAAGAGAAGGCTCTGGGTAGACCTTATTGTGACCTTTCAGTACTTAAAACAGGCTTATAGGAAAGGTTTAACCTGTTGAGGGTAATGGATATAACTAAAGGGTAGATTCAGACTAGATCTAAGGAAGAGATTTCTTACCATGAGAATGGCAAAACACTGGAACAGGTTGCCCAGAGAAGCTGTGGATGCCACATCCCTGGAAGTGTTCAAGGTCAGACTCTGAGCAGTCTGGTCTGGTGGAAGGTGTCCCTGCTCATTGCTGCGGGGGACTGGACTAGATGACCCTTCCAACCCAAATCATTCTATGATTCTGTGATTTTAAGGAACATATAGATCTCTCATGTATTTCTACTCTACCCTAGATATGAACCCTTGGCTAGAAGAAATGTAAAAGTTCATTTAAGGCATGGTTTAAGGAGCAGCTTCAGCCAAATAAGAGCAAACTGCATCACAAATACTAATGCAAAGCTTAATAACTCTATATGAGGCTGCAGTAGGAATTAAGATTTTGATTACATTAGCCAGACTGTTAGACTGGTTTTCAGTGATTTTAAAGGCTGCCAGTTGGGTGGAAAAATACATTTGTTTTGGCTATCAAAATATCTCATAGTTGGTACACAGCAAATGTCTGAGTTGGTTTTGTTTATTTTTTTCATTGGATTGGTCTTCTACCACTACCATTGGCAGTTTTTATGTGATTAAATCAAAGTTTTGATTTAGAACAGTCTCTAACCTGGTCTTGTGCAATTGATGACTTTGATATAAATGCAGTTCTAATTTATACAAATTGTCAGCTAAAGGAGCATTGTGTTTGTTAGCAGTTATTTCAGTATTTTCAAAGCCTTGAGTTATGTTAGTAATTTTATGGACAGACTCAGTTTCCTTGTTCCCCATGTATTTTTAGAGATACATTTGACACTTTCAGTAGTGTGAGTCAGTCATGATTTTACCAGGACATTTTTTGAATTTAGTGGGGTTTTTTTCCCATATAATTCTAAATCTCTCCCTTTTTAACACAATTTGCCAATAGGAGTGCTATTTTCTTGTTGGAAGCAACTAATGCTTAACAAAAATATTTAGATCACTTGAGACAAGAAGCATTTAACTAGTTACTGGCTCAAGCTAAAAGATTGATAATCTGAAATTCATTGAAATGAAATGTAGAGTTATTTTAAGAGTCTGTGTTGTCCTTTCTATCTCAAGAACGTTAGGGTTGAGAAGAAATTTTCTGTAGTAGCTGCTGTGAGTTTTCTTGCTGTATCTGTATCAAATTCTCATTGCCAGGTATAAGAAAGCATGTATTAGTAAGAAAAGTGAGATGACTGACTCATGTGCTTATGTTATACAGTTTTCTATCTGCTGAGGAGATGTTTACTAAGTAGTGAAGTGGGCCCATGCAAAAATTATACTTGTTTGTTTCACTAAATTGTCATTATGTTTCATTGTCTTCTTTGCTGAAGTTTTCAAAAACTAATTACTGCTTTTGTTGAAGACCTATGTGGATGTGTATCTCTGAGCTTTTTTTTTTTTTTTTTTTTTTTTTTTTTTTTTTTTTTTTTTTTTTTTTTTTTTTTTTTTTTTTTTTTTTTTTTT